>NC_088399.1:89732302-89889802 GCF_034236695.1 Oncorhynchus nerka | reverse complement strand
GTCGTTTAGAGGAGGATTTAATCAAATAAAGTGCCACTCATTATCCCTTCTGTCTGAAAACACCCTAATCATCCAAATTAGGCACAATTACATTTCCCTCTGTCCTTGGTTGGGAGGGAAAGAAATTCACTCTCCCTTTCTCTATTTATCCCCTCATTTGGAGGACTTACTTGTCCCATGTTGCTAGGCAATTAAGACCTATAGCAGGGCTCAAAACTAACTCTCATTGCCATGCCCGGCCGGGCACCAACAACATTTCTAAAGTGAAATTAACTTTCCACTACAGCCTCCCCTCTGAAAAATGTTTGTCTTATTTTGGTTAATTTGAGGTTTGTCTTATTTTGGTTAATTTGAGGTTTGTGTTGTTCTCAGAAACGATAAAGCTTAGATACCACTTCCAGACTCGGAGTGAAGGACAGGAGTGATACGTCCCAAATGGCACCCTAGTCCCTATGTAAGTGCACTACTTTAGTCCAGAGATTTGTGGTGCACTATATTGGGAATAGGGTGCCATTTGGGATACAGACCAGGTTCCTGCATCTACACCCCTGTGTTTCACGTGTCCTAAGCCCTACTCGGACGAGATACGTTTTACTGGGGGAGGTAATATAATTAGAGTATCTGCGCGAGCACAAATCCCTACATCTGTCATTTTAGTCCCATCCGAATCTGCCATGTGAGTCATTTTTACTTCACAGGAAGGTTAATATCCCAGCTCTTAAAAAAACTGCGATATTTCGTCACACTCCAAGGTCTTCTGATAATACTTATCCCGTGGGAATCGTCATCCCTGTGTTTTGAGGGATATTACAGAGTTTAACAGGTGAGATTGGGTAAGAACATGGGAATAATAAAAAAAATAATAATTTAAGTGCAGATTAATGATATTTTATGTCACATATCAACTTTCCTAGTGCCGTACTTCTCTTTTAAAAGATGAAGTGGACAATTTTGTGCCAATTAATTGATAAAATGTCTGCATAGGTTGCAGTTCATGGTTCTTATTTGTATGATGTTGAGTAAGATGTGGTGCAATGTACCAGAGTGTACTGTAGTAGTGTACTGTCGTAGTGTACTCTAGTAGTGTACTGTAGTAGTGTACTCTAGTAGTGTACTGTAGTAGTGTACTGTAGACTTTTGTGAGTCTGTCTGGGAGACTAGTATAGTGCTGTACGTGTGGTTTAGATCAGTTTAGACTGAGTCACTGCCTGCATGAAAACATGACTGCCTCTCCAGTCGTCCAATAAATGTGGTCCATTGGATTTCCTGCATACACTGTGTTTCTTTAGGTTCACTGAGCTCCGCAGGGATTATTTAACCTTTACATACTGAACAGATCACCAGAAGCCTGGACCACTGTAAACATGAACTTTATTATCTCCTCTCTGTCTCTCTCTCTCTCTCTCTCTCTGTCTCTCTCTCTCTCTGTCTCTCTCTCTCTCTCTCTGTCTCTCTCTGTCTCTCTCTGTCTCTGTCTCTCTCTGTCTCTCTCTCTCTGTCTCTCTGTCTGTCTCTGTCTCTCTCTCTGTCGCTCTCTCTCTGTCTGTCTGTCTGTCTGTCTGTCTGTCTGTCTGTCTGTCTGTCTGTCTGTCTGTCTGTCTGTCTGTCTGTCTGTCTGTCTGTCTGTCTGTCTGTCTGTCTGTCTGTCTGTCTGTCTGTCTGTCTGTCTGTCTGTCTGTCTGTCTGTCTGTATGTCTGTCTGTCTGTCTGTCTGTCTCTCCGTGTCTCTCTCTGTCTTTGTCTTTGTCTGTCTGTCTCTCTCGCTGTCTCTCTCTTTCAATATCTCTCTATCTGTGTCTCTCTCAGGGGCTTTATTGGCATGGGAAACATGTTTATATTGCTCTCACAAAAGTTCAAAAATAATAAAGACATTTCATACGTCATATTATGTCTATATACAGTGTTGTAACGATGTACAAATGGTTAATGTACAAAAGGGAAAATAAAAAACATAAATATGGGTTGTATTTACAATGGTGTTTGTTTATTCTTCACTGGTTGCCCTTTTCCTGTGGCAACAGGTCACAAATCTTGCTGCTGTGATGGCACACTGTGGAATTTCACCCAGTAGATATGGGAGTTTATCAAAGTTGGATTTGTTTTGAATTATTTGTGGGTCTGTGTAATCTGAGGGAAATATGTTTATCTAATATGGTCATACATTTGGTTAGGAAGGGCAGCTCAGTTTCCACCTCATTTTGTGGGCAGTGTGCACATAGCCTGTCTTCTCTTGAGAGCCAGGTCTGCCTTTGGCAGCCTTTCTGTCTCTGTTTCTCTCTCTCTCTCGCTCTCCATTTCTTTCTGTCTCTCTCTCTCTCTCTCTCTCTTTCTTTCTGTCTCTCTTTCTCTCTGTCTCTGTCTCTCTCTCTCTGTCTCTCTCTCTTTCTCTGTCTCTCTCTTTCGCTCTCTCTCACTCTCTCATAAGCCTGTTTTGAAGCCTTTTGTGTGTGTGTGTGTGGGGGGGGTATTCAGTGGGATATTATTAAATAAATCCTGGAGTGTGACAAGACCTTGACAGACGGATGATGGCATATGCACAGTAAATACTGTACAGCACTGCAACTGTTTGAAGCAGTGTTGTGAAATAGTGTGTATGAATGCAGTCCCCACAATATCTAGGTATTTTCTTTGTGTAATCACAAAGGAGCTTTCTGTGTCCATATAGATTCACCCTGACATGATCACATGTTCTCAGAAACAGGCTTTTCTACTAGAAATATATTTGGAGGAAGGCTATGATTTGTCTAGCTAGGTAACCACTGGTAGAATTGGACAGTGCACTGAGCTGCAAACCGTCTACAAAATATCTCAGTAAATGCTTCCATCAGCTCATGTAGTGGATGGTCCACAGTGGACAGACAGGGGACAACTGTCAGCGGTGAGGGATGTGTGTGTGTGTGTGTGTGTGTGTGTGTGTGTGTGTGTGTGTGTGTGTGTTTGCTTGCCCATGTCTGTGTGTGTGTGCACGCGTGTTAATTTGTGTGCATGCATGCGTGTGCGCGCGTGTGTGCGTGTTTCCCTTCAGGGCGAGGTGAATTGAGGTTTCTTTGTCCTCGTTTTCACAGAGCATTACAGCACACAGACTAATCAACTAAAGAGTGGCAGAGTTTACCTCTGGGTGGTTGCCATCGTGTCTGTCTCCTCGTAGAGTTTAGACTTTTTCTTCTGTTGACAACAATACTTCACTGGCCACAGGCTACACAAGATCACTAGTGTACTGTGATGAAGCCCTGGGACTTTTGTCTGTCTGGATAAGAAAATGTAACAATGTAACCATGTAACCATGTACAAATGGAACCATGTCAAAATGGAACCATGTCAAAATGTAACCATGTCAAAATGTAACCATTTAACCATGTCAAAATGTAACTATGTAACCATGTCAAAATGTAACCATGTAACCATGTCAAAATGTAACCATGTCAAAATGTAACCATGTAACCATGTCAAAATGTAACTATGTAACCATGTCAAAATGTAACCATGTAACCATGTCAAAATGTAACCATGTAACCATGTAACCATGTCAAAATGTAACTATGTAACCATGTCAAAATGTAACCATGTAACCATGTCAAAATGTAACCATGTCAAAATGTAACCATTTAACCATGTAACCATGTCAAAATGTAACCATGTAACCATGTCAAAATGTAACCATGTCAAAATGTAACAATGTTACCATGTAACCATGTCAAAATGTAACCATGTAACCATGTCAAAATGTAACAATGTTACCATGTAACCATGTCAAAATGTAACAATGTTACCATGTAACCATGTCAAAATGTAACAATGTTACCATGTAACCATGTCAAAATGTAACAATGTAACCATGTCAAAATGTAAGCATGTCAAAATGTAACAATGTAACCATGTCAAAATGTAACCATGTCAAAATGTAACAATGTAACCATGTCAAAATGTAACCATGTCAAAATGTAACAATGTTACCATGTAACCATGTCAAAATGTAACAATGTAACCATGTCAAAATGTAACAATGTATCCATGTCAAAATGTAACCATGTCAAAATGTAACCATTTAACCATGTAACCATGTCAAAATGTAACCATGTCAAAATGTAACCATGTAACCATGTCAAAATGTAACCATGTCAAAATGTAACCATGTAACCATGTCAAAATGTAACCATGTCAAAATGTAACCATGTCAAAATGTAACCATTTAACCATGTCAAAATGTAACCATGTAACCATGTCAAAATGTAACCATGTAACCATGTCAAAATGTAACCATGTAACCATGTCAAAATGTAACCATGTCAAAATGTAAAAATGTAACCATGTAACAATGTAACTACAATGTAACCATGTAACAATGTAACTACAATGTAACCATGTAATCATGTAACCATGTCAAAATGTAACCATGTAATCATGTAACCATGTAACCATTTCAAAATGTAACCATGTAATCATGTAACCATTTCAAAATGTAACCATGTAATCATGTAACTATGTAACCATTTAACAATGTAACCGTGTAATAATGTAACCATGTAACAATGTAATCATGTAACCATGTAACAATGTAACCATGTAATCATGTAACCATGTAACAATGTAACCATGTCAAAACAACCTTACTACTGAATTTGCAAAGCAGATTTTTCAGTCGATTGAGGCCAGAAATTATTAGATAGCCAAACTCCATTCCCCCTTCCATCTCCCTGCTCTACCCCTAAACATACCTATCCCCTCAGGCAGTGAATAATCCTCTGTATAATCTCGGTTAAACCAGAACTAAAGTCTCATGTAATTGGTCAGCTGCTTGATTAAGTTCTGTGTCCATACATGTTCAGAGGAGGGATTAAGAGATGCTAAAGCGAAACCGGACTGAGGACCTCCACTTTGTCTCTTTACGGGTGGAATGTCCCCTCCCTTTCCAAAATTCGGAAGATGCTACACACCTGCGAAATCGTGATTTGTCCAAGTAACCAGTGACGAAAACCCCGAACACCAGAACTACTGCAGCTCATTTTCCCATGCATCCCATTCCTTCCCGACAGATTCTACGGCACCCGTTCTGTTTATGTAGATGTGTCCACAAGAGGTTATTCTCTATCCCACACACAATCGGAGCTAAGACATCCCACCCATACTAGGAGAGCAAACCTGCTTAACAAGAGAGATAAATGAGGAGGAACTGGGCCAATCATCCTTCTCTTTCTCCTACCAGTCTGACTGACAGTGGCCTATATCACTGGTCCTTTTGTGTCACGCAAGTCGAGGTCCCAGCTCACTCAGAATGCATTGATGGCATCGCATTCCCAACCTCCTTTTGCGGAAGGCCCCATTGTCTTTTTGACTCCCATTGTCCCCCTAGGTGAGATTATGTTGTGCCTCAGCCACATATCCCAGTCTTTGGAGTGTCACAGACAGCCACACACAACACAGGAGTGACAGGGGATGGCAGCGAGACAAGATGACAGGTGACACAGTTAGGCGTTAGAGACATGGTACCAACAACATTCCTCTGTCACCCTGCCAGGATCTGTCCTCCATCCTCGGAACTGGACAGTCAAAAGGACCCTTCATATCACAGGACGATCTAGATAACGATGAGACCCAGAATACATTGAGACAAGTGAAAGGGTGAAGGGATAAATGGAAGAACAGGGCATTGTTCTCATTCAGGAATTGATTATAGTGGTTTACATAAGCTGTCCATGATGTCATGTTGAACCAGAATGACTCGTGATTTCGTGTTAGTCTCTTTGTACGGCCTGCTGGTTCACATGAGTTTAATGTACCCTGCTACTATTGTACTGCTGCTGTTTATAAAAGGTGCAGCTTACCGATCACTGCACCTGTACACAGCCCATCTGTAAATAGCCCATCTGTAAAATCCCATCTGTAAGTAGCCAATCTCTAAATAGCCCATCTGTAAATAGCCCATCTGTACACAGCCCATCTGTAAATAGCCCATCTGTAAATCCCATCTGTAAATAGCCCATCTGTAAATAGCCCATCTGTACACAGCCCATCTGTAAATAGCCCATCTGTAAATAGCCCATCTGTACACAGCCCATCTATAAATAGCCCATCTGTAAATAGCCCATCTGTACACAGCCCATCTGTAAATAGCCCATCTGTAAATAGCCCATCTGTACACAGCCCATCTATAAACATCCCATCTGTAAATAGCCCATCTGTACACATCCCATCTGTAAATAGCCTACCCAACAACCTCATTCCCATATTGTTCTTTTTTTGCTCATTTGCACCCCAGTATCTCTACATGCACAACATTATCTGTACATCTCTCATTCCGGTATTAATGCTAACTTGTCATTTTTTTTGCCACTGTGGCCTATTTATTGCCTTTACCTCCTTAATCTTACTACATTTGCACACACTGTATATAGATTTTTCTATTGTTGTACAAACAATGTTATGCAAGTATAAACACCATGGGACCACGCAGCCGTCATACCGCTCAGGAAGGAGATGCGTCCTGTCTCCTAGAGGTGAACGTACTTTGGTGCGAAAAATGCAAATCAATCCAAGAACAACAGCAAAGGACATTGTGAAGATGCTGGAGGAAACAGGTACAAAAGTATCTATTTCCACAGTAAAACGAGTCCTGTATCGACATAACGGCAGGGTAGCCTAGTGTTTAGAGCATTAGACTAGTAACCGAAAGGTTGCAAGTTCAAATCCCCGAGCTGACAAGGTACAAATCTGTCGTTCTGCCCCTGAACAGGCAGTTAACCCACTGTTCCTAGGCCGTCATTGAAAATAAGAATTTGTTCTTAACTGACTTGCCTAGTTAAATAAAGATTAAAAAAATAACCTGAAAGGCCACTCAGCAAGGAAGAAGCTACTGCACCAAAACTGCCAAACTACAGTTTTCAACTGCACATGGGAACATATATTGTACTTTTTGGAGAAATGTCCTCTGGTCTGATGAAACAAATATAGAACTGTTTGGCCACAATGACCATTGCTATAATTGGAGGAAAGGGGGAGGCTTGCAAGCCGAAGAACACCATCCCAACCGTGAAGCACGGGGGTGGCAGCATCATGTTGTGGGGGTGCTTTGCTGCAGGAGGGACTGGTGCACTTCACAAAATAGATGGCATCATGAAGAAGCAACATCTCAAGACATCAGTCAGGAGTTATAGCTTGGTCGCAAATGTGTCTTCCAGATCGACAATGACCCCAAGCATATTTCCAAAGTTGTGGCAAAATGGCTTAAGGACAACAAAGTCAAGGTATTGGAGTGGCCATCACAAAGTCCTGACCTCAATCCTATAGAAAATTGGTGGGCAGAACTGAAAAGCGTGTGCGAGCATGGAGGCCTACAAACCTGACTCAGTTACACCAGCTCTGTCAGGAGGAATGGGCCAAAATTCACCCAATTTATTGTGGGAAGCTTGTGGAAGGCTACCCGAAACGTTTGGCCCTAGTTAAACAATTTAAAGGCAATGCTACCAAATACTAATTGAGTTAATGTAAACTTCTGACCCACTGGGAATGTGATGAAAGAAATAAAAGCTGAAATAAATCATTCTCTCTACTACTATTCTGATATTTCAAATTCTTAAAATAAAGTGGTGATCGTAACTGACCTAAGACAGGGAATTGTTACTAGGATTAAATGTCAGGAATTGTGAAAAACTGAGTTTAAATGTATTTGGTTAAGGTGTAAGTAAACTTCCGACTTCAACTGTATATGGTTCTGTGCTCGTAGGGTTCTACTCTAGGAAGTGTATCAGTGTGTCAGTGTCTTAGTGTTTCAGTGTATCAGTGTATTAGTGTATCAGTGTGTCAGTGTATCAGCGTATCAGTGTGTCAGTGTGTCAGTATCAGTGTATCAGTGTGTCAGTGTGTCAGTGTATCAGTGTATCAGTGTTTCAGTGTGTCAGTGTATCAGTGTGTCAGTGTATCAGTGTATCAGTGTGTCAGTGTATCAGTGTTTCAGTGTGTCAGTGTATTAGTGTGTCAGTGTTTCAGTATGTCAGTGTATCAGTGTATCAGTGTATCAGTGTATTAGTGTATCAGTGTATCAGTGTATTAGTGTTTCAGTGTATCAGTGTATTAGTGTGTCAGTGTGTCAGTGTGTCAGTGTGTCAGTGTATCAGTGTGTCAGTGTTTCAGTGTGTCAGTGTATCAGTGTGTTAGTGTGTCAGTGTGTCAGTGTATTAGTGTGTCAGTGTATCAGTGTGTCAGTGTATCAGTGTGTCAGTGTATCAAAGTGTCAGTGTATCAGTGTGTCAGTGTGTCAAAGTAGACAGTGTGTCAGTGTATCAGTGTATTAGTGTGTCAGTGTGTCAAAGTAGACAGTGTGTCAGTGTATCAGTGTATTAGTGTGTCAGTGTGTCAGTGTATCAGTGTGTCAGTGTGTCAAAGTAGACAGTGTGTCAGTGTATCAGTGTGTCAGTGTTTCAGTGTGTCAGTGTATTAGCAGTAAATTGTAAAAGTGTATTCCCAGTGTTCTGCTTTTACTACTGTGACTTCTGACATCCCAATATTCCCTTTTTAGATTTTGTTTTAGGAATAAATTCCAATTAATTTATTAAACTCATACTGAATTATACAATTAGGGAAGCAATTTAGAGAGAGACACTGGATTTCCGTAAACCCGGGATAACCTCCTAGTGAGAGACGACTTGATGGTTCAGTATGTCTGGAATTATAACCAGATGTGTGCCGAAGGCAACAAGATGCTTGCACCCAGGCCCAAAATGTTGACGCAGGATTTCAGAAATTGAAATTGTCATTAGGGGTTCACCAAATTTCCCCGCAGCTGATTAAATAATTGTTTATTTAATGGAAGTGCTCCTGCAGATTACTTAAGTGAATTAAATGCCATTTAATTTCAAGGGCTACATGACCACATGCTCACTCTCTCTCTCTCTCTCTCTCTCTCTCTCTCTCTCTCTGTCTCTCTCTCTCTCTCTCTCTCTCTCTCTCTCTCTCTCTCTCTCTGTCTCTCTCTCTCTGTCTCTGTCTCTCCTCTCTGTCTGTCTCTCTCTCTCTCTCTCTCTCTCTCTCTCTCTCTCACAACCCTGTCAGTAATCAGTAATTATTTAGATGTCAGCCTCTTGTGTGATTAGCATCACTGTTACAGGCTTTGGTTTTTGGACTTTAGCACATATAGCTTGTTAGCACGTAGGGAGCACCGTGCTGGCCAAATGCTGGCCCAGGTGCTATGTAAGAGTGGCTGGCCCAGTTGCTATGTAAGAGTGGCTGGCCCAATGCTCCAGTTGTCTTGATAGGTGTGGAGGTTTAACACCTTTAGTTTGATTTCTAGACAAAATATCCTTTATCTGATTTAGTTTTGCTCCAACCTTTTGGTTTGCTTCCCGTCTTTAAGTTTGGTGTGGGTTTTTCTTTTGTTTGCCTCTTCTAGGACAACTTTGGTGGGCGCTCATGGTGGGTGTCTTTTGGGTCCCAGTTGTTGTTGCTAGTCAGCTTTTCAGTGGAAACTCCCATGAGTATCCTCACCTATTTCGGTCTGGTTGTTGGTCAGTGACTCTTTTTTTCAGTTCGACCGTCTGTTTGAGCGACACTATTTGGTTTTCTTGCTGGGGAACGTAACAAACAATCAGTCTCACTTATGTGGTACTCTGCGCTGCATTCCTATGAGCACACAGTCTCCAAACTATATATGTTTTACTATAACCCTGATGGCTGAGGTTTCGGGAGCAAAGTGTTATGGGAAAATGACTAGTAAGAAAGAGAAATGCGTGTGGGTTTAGCAAAGGGACAGTGTCATATTTGATATAACATATCACATATAACTAGTATTGTTATTATTATTATTATTAGTGTTATTATAATTATAATAATACTTATTATTATTATTTGATATGGTAGCTGTTACTCAGCTACTATCAAATAAAATCAAGTTATATTTGTCACATGCGCCTAATACAACAGGTGTAGTAGACCTTACCGTGAAATGCTTACTTACAAGCCCTTATTGGCTAAATAACTTCCATTTACTTTTGATTCTAATTGAACTGAAATGAAGTAAAGTTCCATCCTTCCTGTCACCTCATGATGAAGTGGTGGGCAGTGTGTGTTTAGTCCTCACCCACCTGGAAGCCCTGGTGTGGTGGGAACAAACCCAATAAATAAATACATGTAATTAAGGCCCCAATCTCTAATTACCCAGCATTCCCCTCACCGGGAGGATGGAATGAGTGGGAGACGTCTCTAGGAACGCCAATGGAACACAAAGGCATTAATAATCAATCATAGACACAGAATGCACATGCAACACCTACGGTAGTGACGGTGCAGAACACTGTAGGAGTCATTTATCATTGGCCCGTGGACTATATGACCTGTTCATGCTTATTATTGCTCTGGTGTTTCTATGTAGTTTCTTGCAGTTTGCTGTGCAGGGAATATCACACTTGGAACTCAGATAGTTCAAGTATTCACTAAAAGTTGTGTAGTGTATTGTCAGAATACGTGTTGAAGGCTGTCAGGTCATATTTGGTTGGAGATGGATGACCAAAAGGCTGAATCCCAGGTACAGTAAGTCCATAGAAGTTGAATCTCTGGTGAACTCATGGATACACTCAATGGCTGACAGTCTACACATTATGGCATTATTAACTTGAATGGGGAGGGTCTGATCTGTAGATTATATTTCTATGGCAAAGTCACACAGCAGATTAAATAGGCAATGATGTCACGCTCCTATCCTGCCTTGGTATAGGCTCTGAGATTAAATAGGCTATGATGTCACACTCCTATCCTGCCTTGGTATAGGCTCTGAGATTAAATAGGCAATGATGTCACGCTCCCATCCTGCCTTGGTATAGGCTCTGAGATTAAATAGGCAATGATGTCACGCTCATATCCTGCCTTGGTATAGGCTCTGAGATTAAATAGGCAATGGTGTCACGCTCATATCCTGCCTTGGTATAGGCTCTGAGATTAAATAGGCTATGATGTCACACTCCTATCCTGCCTTGGTATAGGCTCTGAGATTAAATAGGCAATGGTGTCACGCTCATATCCTGCCTTGGTATAGGCTCTGAGATTAAATAGGCTATGATGTCACACTCCTATCCTGCCTTGGTATAGGCTCTGAGATTAAATAGGCAATGATGTCACGCTCATATCCTGCCTTGGTATAGCCTCTGAGATTAAATAGGCTATGATGTCACACTCCTATCCTGCCTTGGTATAGGCTCTGAGATTAAATAGGCAATGATGTCACGCTCCTGATCCTATGGCACAGCAAGACTGTAGCCTAACCATACTGTCACATACGGTCAAGGCTACAGGTCTATTTACTGTCGAGCATGCTTGGCTATTGAATGAGCGATTGATAAATGGTAGTCTACTATTGAATGAGCGATTGGTAAATGGTAGTCTACTATTGAATGAGCGATTGGTAAATGGTAGTCTGCTATTGAATAAGTGATTGGTAAATGGTAGTCTGCTATTGAATAAGTGATTGGTAAATGGTAGTCTACTATTGAATGAGCGATTGGTAAATGGTAGTCTGCTATTGAATGAGTGATTGGTAAATGGTAGTCTGCTATTGAATAAGTGATTGGTAAATGGTATTCTACTATTGAATGAGCGATTGGTAAATTGTAGTCTGCTATTAAATAAGTGATTGGTAAATGGTAGTCTACTATTGAATAAGTGATTGGTAAATGGTAGTCTACTATTGAATAAGTGATTGGTAAATGGTAGTCTGCTATTGAATAAGTGATTGGTAAATGGTAGTCTGCTATTGAATAAGTGATTGGTAAATGGTAGTCTGCTATTGAATAAGTGATTGGTAAATGGTAGTCTGCTATTGAATAAGTGATTGGTAAATGGTAGTCTACTATTGAATAAGTGATTGGTAAATTGTAGTCTGCTATTGAATAAGTGATTGGTAAATTGTAGTCTGCTATTGAATGAGCGATTTGTAAATGGTAGTCTACTATTTGTTTTGTAGCAATTTAAACCAATTATGTCAGAAAATGAGAGACAATGTCCTGCTATATGATTATGATTTAGGCCTATATAATAAAGGTAAAGTAAACACATCAGATGACATGCTGCTATGCGATCTCCTTACCAATGACAAATGCATCTGTTTTATCATTAGGCCTATGTTTTGATGTTTTTCTCAGCCTGACATTATTATAATTCCCGTGCATCAAACACCTTCCATTTCCCCCAAACGAACAATAAACCTATGTGCTTGCAATAGATTTGGTCAACCTTCTAGAAGTTGTGCTCACGCATGGTTTGAGATTTGCATGGAGATAAACACACTTTTCCGTCAAGTTAAACATTTATAAATACCAACCTTGGAGGAAAAACTGAAGCACGCAAGGTTTAGAGTCATTGTTTTGTGTGCACTCACCTTTGATAAATGAGGTCCCTGGAAGCTCAAATCAACCAGAGTTTTTGTTCAACATACACTAACTATCAGATGTATATTACTCCTTGTGTATTTAGTGTTCTTCGTACTCTTCTAAAATACCTACATGCCTGTTTTCATGTAAATATGTAGTGGTGTTAGAGGCCTCTTGTAGGTTCTCTTGCTATCTTTCATGTATAACGTGTCTCTATTTGACTGAGTAGATCTCGTTGCCTGATCTATTGATTACAGCTCAGCGGGTCGTCGTTGCTGGTTATAAATTGCAGGTTGAGCTCCTCTCCTTGTAATATGTCACATCAGTTCACCTCGGACCGAGCTCCACCGTTGCCTGCCGCAATCACTGAATGAAGCGATACTATTTCACTTGGAAGACATGATTGTATATAACCATGCCTCTGAGTGATTTACTACGTATCTACAGAGCACACATTTACTTTTTTGGCATTGGCTCTGCTTAGTGTTTATATGGTGGCCAGAAGTATGTTTACAATGCACTACAAGTCTTAACTGCTGTTTGTTGGTCCAAGCCTAACTTGTCCAGAGATGAGGGATAAGAGATGCATGTTTCAGGAAGAGAAATAGGACTGCTATCAGTTCGAGCTGTGTGTAACCTGTAAACATTTACACTCCCCAGCTGTTGGAAGTGTCTGTGGCTATAGGCAACACGTGTGAGTCATTTGGCCAGGGGGGGGGTTGATGATGGTGGGGGAGAGAAAACACAGAGACGATGATGGAAACCGTGTTTGGCTTGTAACACTAGAACAGAATAGGAAAATAATAAATAAATCAATCATCCTGTCATTCCCACCATGTGGCAACCACATAAAAGCTCCTTGGGATTGAGAACATGCATGTTCAGGGGGGCTTCCAGGTTTCTTCTGTGGTACTAGTCTAAGCAGTGATCCTTACCATAGATTAAGGAGAAAGGAAAGGGGGAGACCTAGTCAGTTGTACAACTGAATGTATTCAACTGAAATGTGTCTTCCTCATTTAACCCAACCCTTCTAGATTAACACATTCTTTTTCAGTCATTTTAATTTTAAAAAATTAAGCAATCCACTAAGATAATCGTTCAAATTTTAGAGTAATGGACCATGTATTTCATTTTAACAAGTAATGATTTGTAATTGTTAGATAAATAAAAATGTTAGATTAAGATATGACACTTACAATAATTGTGATTGAAATGTTAATTGTCTTTTCACACTTAAGAATACTGAATGTTGCATCTGGGGGACAAAAAATGTTCCATTTGGGATTTCAGTTTTATTCTGACAGCATGACAGCGTTGTTTTACCCATCCTTCCTGTCGATTGGGACATAAGCAGCAGTGCGGCGCGTGAGTTGACAGAGCGACTTTACACCTGCTGGTAGCTCACTAAAAACATTTATCCATGTCATTAAATTATTGCCGTAATTTTGACAGTGCTACCGTCCCCTCATTCCCTTTCCCTTGTATTTATTTCCTTGTATCTATGATTAATGTCTGATGTCAAACGTTAGAGTGAGCAGAGGCATCAGCAAACGCAAGATCATAGAGGGCCCTCCAATAGCGCTCTCATCTGGATGGAAAAATGACCCTATAGGGAACTGGCTACTCACCAGAACGTTTGACTGATTCATTGTGAAACACCCGATGAATGAAGTACCCTTTCCCTGCCAAGAAAGCTCTCTGGCCTTCCAGACAAAATTATGTCCACAGAAAAGCTTTCCGTTCTAAATGAATCGGAAGAGAATTAGGAGCATTGTATTATTCTGGCAGGTAGAACATGGCTCCCTGAAGTTAAATAAATGTCACTGATTCTATGAGGCCAAATGGCTTTTACAGGCCCCCTAATCTAGATCATGCCAGTGTAGCTGCGGATCATATGCAAGGCAGGACCGCTTGTTCAATTCCCATGTTCTGCACTTGATAAGGTCATGCACTCTCAATGATTCATTTAGACATTATTGGTTTTTCTGTACTTGCATTATGGACCAGCGCATTTGTTATTTAATAGGCTTTTTTTATTTTGTATTATGTATGTTAAGGAGGGAGTAAAAAAGAAAATACTTTCAATCTATCGAAGAGAAAATATTAGAAACCGTTTCCAAATGTGAATATTTTAGAAAATAGCCTCAGAATGGCTTCCTACGCAATCAATGGCACACATGAAGAGTGTAGAATCAACATGAGGCTGCTAAAAAAGGTCTGGTCCTCAGCTTGTCATGGTGATGCAGGCGATGAAGGCTGATCTCTGTCTAGTGAAACACAACCAGTGGTTGGACTCATTAATCAGTCTAAAGTTAATTAGTGAGAGAATCAGCTGGGTTCTATTAATCACCGCCCAAACTGACCTTCTAATTGTACTGTGTGTGTGTGCGTGTGTGTGTGTGTGTGTGACTGTGTGTGTGACTGTGTGTGTGTGTGTGACTTCTTTCTCCTCCTTTTTCTTCTCTCTTTCCGTTTACCCGTTTCTCACTTACTCACTCTCTCTCTTTTGATTTGGTTTTCAGAGACGTCGAGGCTCGGGGGTGTTCTGTGCCAACTGTCTCACCACTAAGACCTCTCTGTGGAGGAAGAATGCCAACGGGGGATATGTGTGCAACGCCTGTGGCCTCTATCAGAAGCTCCACTCGGTAAGGCGGGGGTGGGGGCTCAACGCCTGTGGCCTCTATCAGAAGCTCCACTCGGTGAGGGGGCTCAACGCCTGTGGCCTCTATCAGAAGCTCCACTCGGTAAGGCGGGGAGGGGGGCTCAACGCCTGTGGCCTCTATCAGAAGCTCCACTTGGTAGGGGGCTCAACGCCTGTGGCCTCTATCAGAAGCTCCACTCGGTAAGGCGGGGGTGGGGGGCTCAACGCCTGTGGCCTCTATCAGAAGCTCCACTCGGTAGGGGGCTCAACGCCTGTGGCCTCTATCAGAAGCTCCACTCGGTAAGGCGGGGGGTGGGGGGCTCAACGCCTGTGGCCTCTATCAGAAGCTCCACTCGGTAAGGCGGGGAGGGGGACTCAACGCCTGTGGCCTCTATCAGAAGCTCCACTCGGTCAGGCGGGGGGCTCAACGCCTGTGGCCTCTATCAGAAGCTCCACTCGGTAAGGCGGGGGGGGGCTCAACGCCTGTGGCCTCTATCAGAAGCTCCACTTGGTAGGGGGCTCAACGCCTGTGGCCTCTATCAGAAGCTCCACTCGGTGAGGGGGCTCAACGCCTGTGGCCTCTATCAGAAGCTCCACTCGGTAAGGCGGGGGGGGGGGCTCAACGCCTGTGGCCTCTATCAGAAGCTCCACTCGGTAGGGGGCTCAACGCCTGTGGCCTCTATCAGAAGCTCCACTCGGTAAGGCGGGGGTGGGGGCTCAACGCCTGTGGCCTCTATCAGAAGCTCCACTCGGTAAGGCGGGGGGGGGGACTCAACGCCTGTGGCCTCTATCAGAAGCTCCACTCGGTAAGGCGGGGGGCTCAACGCCTGTGGCCTCTATCAGAAGCTCCACTCGGTAAGGCGGGGAGGGGGGCTCAACGCCTGTGGCCTCTATCAGAAGCTCCACTCGGTAAGGCGGGGGGGGGGGGGGCTCAACGCCTGTGGCCTCTATCAGAAGCTCCACTCGGTAAGGCGGGGGGAGGGGGCTGGCCTGTGGCCTCTATCAGAAGCTCCACTCGGTGAGGGGGCTCAACGCCTGTGGCCTCTATCAGAAGCTCCACTCGGTAAGGCGGGGGTGGGGGCTCAACGCCTGTGGCCTCTATCAGAAGCTCCACTCGGTAGGGGGGCTCAACGCCTGTGGCCTCTATCAGAAGCTCCACTCGGTAAGGCGGGGGGTGGCGGGCTCAACGCCTGTGGCCTCTATCAGAAGCTCCACTCGGTAAGGCGGGGGGGGGCTCAACGCCTGTGGCCTCTTATCAGAAGCTCCACTCGGTAAGGCGGGGGGTGAGGCTCAACGCCTGTGGCCTCTATCAGAAGCTCCACTCGGTAAGGCGGGAGGGGGCTCAACGCCTGTGGCCTCTATCAGAAGCTCCACTCGGTAGGGGGCGTAATGCCTGTTAACCAACGATGCAGTTTTAAGAAAATAAATTAACTAAAGTAAAAAAAATAATTAAATAACACTAATAAAATAACAATAATGAGGCTATATACAGAGTCAATGTGCGGGGATACAGGTTACTCGAGGTCATTTGTACATGTAGGTAGGGGTAAAGTGACGAAACAGCGAGTAGCAATCCTTAACAGCTTCCTCCAAGGTTGGTATTTATCAATGCAAATAGTCCGGGTGGCCATTTGATTAATTGTTAAGCAGTCTTATGGCTTGAGGGTAGAAGCGTTAAGGAGCCTTTTGGACATAAACTTGGCATTCCGGTATTGCTTGCCATGCGGTAGCAGAGAGAACAGAGTATGACTTGGGTGACTGGAGTCTTTGAATATGTTTTGGGCCTTTCTCTGTCTGCTTGAAACATGCGGCCTTGGGAATGTTGACCTCTTTAAAGGTCTTGCTCACATTGGCTACTGAGAGCGTGATCACACAGTCGTCCGGAACAGCTGGTACTCTCATGCATGCTTCAGTGTTGCTTTCCTCGAAGCGAGCATAAAAGGCATTTAGCCCATCCGGTAGGCTCGCGTCACTGGGCAGCTCGCGGCTGAGTTTCACTTTATAGTCCATAATAGTTTGCAAGCCCTGCCACACCGACGAGCGTCAGAGCCGGTGTAGTATGATTCAATCTTAGTCCTCTATTGATGCTTTGCCTGTTTGATGGTTCGTCTGAGGGCATAGCTGGATTTATTATAAGCGTCTGGATTAGTTTCCCACTCCTTGAAAGCGGCAGCTCTAGCCTTTAACTCGGTGCGGATGCTGCCTGTAATCCATGGTTTCTGGTTGGGTTCTGTACGTACGGTCACTGTGGGGATGACGTCGTTGAATCACTTATTGATGAAGCCGGTATCTGAGGTGGTATACTCCTCAATGCCATTGGATGAATCCCGGAACATATTCCAGTCTGTGATAGCAAAACTGTCCTACAGCATAGCATCCATGTCATCTGACCACTTCCGTATTGAGCGAGTCACTGGTACTTCCTGCTTTAGTTTCTGCTTGTAAGCAGAAATGAGGAAGAAAGAATTATTGTCAGATTTGCCAAATGGGGGGGGCTTTGTACTCGTCTTTGTCTGTGGAGGAAAGGTGGTCTAGAGTTTTTTTCCCCTCTGGTTGCACGTGATATGCTGGTAGAATTTAGGTAAAACAGATTTAAGTTTGCCTGCATTAAAGTACCCGGCCACTAGGAGCGCCGCTTCCGGATGAGCATTTTCTTGTTTGCTTATGGCCTTATAGAGGTCGTTGAGAGCGGTCTTAGTGCCAGCGTCGGTTTGTGGTGGTAAATAGACGGCAAAAAATATAGATGAAATCTCTCTTGACAAATAGACACACACCTCCAACACTCATCTTACCGGATGTAGCTGTTCTGTCCTACCGAGGCATAGAAAACCCAGCCAACTGTATATTATCCACATTGTCGTACAGCCACGACTCGGTGAAATGTAAGATATTACAGTTTTTAATGTCCCGTAGGTAGGATAGTCTCAAATGGAGCGCATCCAGTTTATTCTCCAATGATTGCACGTTGGCCAATAGATCAGATGTTAGGCGGGTCAACCACTCACTGACAAATTCTTACAAGCCACCCTGATCTGTTCCCCCTGTATTCCTTCTTTTCTTCATGCGAATGCCGGGGATTTTGAACTTGTCTGGGAGCAACATTATCTCCTTCTTGTCAGACTCATTAACGAAAAAATATATGTCCTGTTCGAGGTGAGTAATCGCTGTTCTGATATCCAGAAGCTATATTCGGTCATAAGAGACGGTAGCATCAACTTTATGTACAAAATCAATTAGAAAAAATGTACAATCAATTAGAAAAAACCCTCACAAAATAGCTGGTTAGGAGCCCGTAGAACGGCAGCCATCCCCTCCAGCGCCATTCCTTCATAAGTGTTAGCAGAACACTGTAGCTGTTCCACCCTGTCCACCCCACTTCCTCCCTGGGTGATCGGTGAGCCTTTCAGGGCCTGGGGGAGGATGAGATAAGTGGGTCCGCTGTGCCCTCTAACCCCTAAAAGCTGAAACCCCCATAAAGTTCACACATGTTCCTCTCACAGATATGCAGGTTTACCCATCATATGTCTCTCAGTGAAGGCTCCTCAGAGGAGGACCATTCTACTCAGTGATATCTTTTTTTTTATTAGTGAAACAAAAAAAGTATAGATAAGATAAACCTATAATAAATATATTAAATTATTAAATAAATAAATTACTAAATCAAACTGTTTTGCGATGAAGGTCTACAGTAGCCTCAACAGCACTCTGTAGGGTAGCACCATGGTGTAGCTGGAGGAGAGCTGATTTCCGTCCTCCTCTGAGTACATTAACTTATATACAAAACCTAGGAGGCTCATGGTTCTCGCCCCCTTCCATAGACATACACAGTAATTATGATGACTTCCGGAGGACGCCCTCCAGCCAATCAGAGCTTTTGCAGCATGAACTGAAATGTTGTCCAATCAAAGGGTCAGAGAATTAATCTAGTACTATTTTCTGGATTTGTGAGTATCTTCCTAATTCTGCTCTGCATGCATTATTTTGTGTTTTACACTGTACACGGGGGATGTTTTTTGTAGAATAACTTTTTTGGTGTTTGTCCCATTTTATGAATTCTTGGTTGGTGAGCGGACCCCAGATATTACAACCACGAAGGGCAATGGGTTCTATAACTGATTCTTGTGTTTTTAGCCAGATCCTAATTGGGATGTTGAATTTATGTTCCTTTTGATGGTGTAGAAGATCCTTCTTGCCTCGTCTCTCAGATCAAAGTGAAATAAACAATAAAAATGTACTAAAAATACAGTGAACATTACACATACATAAGTTTCAAAACAATAAAGACATTACAAATGTCATATTATATATATAGAAAGCCCTTCTTGCCTTGTCTCTCAGATCTTTCACAGCTTTGTGGAAGTTACCTGTGGAGCTGATGTTTAGGCCGAGGTATGTATAGTTTTCTGTGTGCTCTAGGGCAGCGGTGTGTCGATGGAATTTGTGGTCCTGGCAACTGGACCTTTTTTAGAACCCCATTATTTTGGTCTTACTGAGATTTACTGTCAGGGCCCAGGTCTGGCAGAATCTGTGCAGAAGATCTAGGTGCTGCTGTAGGCCCTCCTTGGTTGGTGACAGAAGCACCAGATCATCAGCAAACAGTAGACATTTGACTTCAGATTCTAGTAGGGTGAGGCCGGGTGCTGCAGACTTTTCTAGCATCCGCGCCAATTCGTTGATATATATGTTGAAGAGGGTGGGGCTTAAGCTGCATCCCTGTCTAACCCCACTGTGGGAAGAAATGTGTGTTTTTTCCAATTTTAACCGCACACTTGTTGTTTGTGTACATGGATTTTATAATGTTGTATGTTTTACCCCCAACACCACTTTCCATCAATTTGTATAGCAGACCCTCATGCCAAATTGAGTCAAAGGCTTTTTTGAAATCAACAAAGCATGAGAAGACTTTACCTTTGTTTGGGTTTGTTTGGTTGTCAATTAGGGTGTGCAGGGTGAATACATGGTATGTTGTACGGTAATTTGGTAAAAAGCCAATTTGACATTTGCTTAGTACATTGTTTTCATTGAGGAAATGTACGAGTCTGCTGTTAATGATAATGCAGAAGATTTTCCCAAGGTTACTGTTGACGCATATCCCACGGTAGTTATAGGGGTCAAATTTGTCTCAACTTTTGTGGATTGGGGTGATCAGTCCTTGGTTCCAAATATTGGGGAAGATGCCAGAGCTAAGGATGATGTTAAAGAGTTTTAGTATAGCCCATTGGAATTTGTTGTGTGTATATTTGATCATTTCATTAAGGATACCATCAACACCACATGCCTTTTTGGGTTGGAGGGTTTATATTTTGTTCTGTAGCTCATTCAAGGTAATTGGAGAATCCAGTGGGTTCTGGTCGTCTTTAATAGTTGATTCTAAGATTTGTATTTGATCATGTATATGTTTCTGCTGTTTATTCTTTGTAATAGAGCCAAAAAGATTGGAGAAGTGGTCCGGGTCTCTATGTTTTTGGTTGGACAGGTTTCTCAATTTCTTTCTTAGATTTTTGCATTCTTCATCAAAGCATTTGTCATTGTTGTTCATTTTCTTCGGTTTTCTATTTGAGATTTTTAAATTTGATAGGGAAGCTGAGAGGTCAAATATACTGTTAAGATTTTCTACTGACAAGTTTACACCTTGACTATTACAGTGGAATGTTTTACACAGGAAATTGTCTGAAACTGCATTCCTTCCATCTATAGCATTTCTTAATGTTACTCAGTTCCTTTGGCTTTGATGCCTCATGATTGAGTATTGCTGAGTCTGTCTCTCTCTCTCTCTCTCTCTCTCTCTCTCTCTCTCTCTCTCTCTCTGTCTGTCTCTCTCTCTCTCTCTCTCTGTCTCTCTCTCTCTCTCTCTCTCTCTCTCTGTCTCTCTCTCTCTCTCTCTGTCTCTCTCTCTCTCTCTCTCTCTCTCTCTCTCTCTCCTAATCCGTTCTCACATTCCCTCATTCAAAGGCTGTGACCTCACCTTGTGGTGACACTGATGCAGAAAGAGGCATCATGGGAATGTAACATGGGAATGTAAGGATCATAATGATGTACAGTAGATATGCCTCTATCCATTTGGGGTTGTGCTCAGTGGAATTTGTCATTGAAATGGGAGTTTGATTTTAGTAAAATGATGGAAAGTCCTTTTTTTTAGGACTTGAAATTGAGGATGAGATGGCTCAATATTTGAGATTGAATGTGTAGTTGGTTTCTCTCTCCCGAAGAGGAGATGTCCATTGTGTTACGGACTTCATCATGTTATTCCGAAATAAGTCAATGTACTCAATCATTGAAGGACTTTACAACTGGTCCTCTCTATACTTCTTTTAGAGTTCATTTTTGGTTTTGAATACACAAGCTGTAGATTTTTTATTAAACCACCATGGGCTGGAACTTTCCAAGACGTACTTCGCAATGCTCTTTGAAATTAAATAGTGTCTGGGCAAACATATGGGTAAGCAAATGTGACATCATGTGAGGATTTACCCCTCGGAAACAAGAAGGCCTTTGTCTGCGCACTTCACTCATTTTGATGTTTAATCTCAGTAATTCAGTTATGACTAGGGTAGAGTGCACAGAGTCCGCCTGTTCTTTTAAGCCCAGTGTGCAGTGTTCTAGGCTGTGTTGCCTGGCCTGAAGGCGACTGGACCGACTGCCTGGGTGGCGGGTGGATCTATACAGGAGGCTCCCTGAGTCGGTGTGGTCGACTGGGCCAGAGAGAGAGGGACAAGCTTCAGAGAGCCCTTTCACTGGCCAGGCCACATGGTGGTCTAAACCAGCTCCAGACCAGCAAACCAGGCCTACCACAGTCAAAGAGATGGAGAGATAGAGAGAGAGAAAATAGACAGAGGGAGAGAGACGGAGGTTGAAAGAGAGAGACATGCTCCAGAGAGCCCTTTCCCTGGCCGGGCTACCTGGTGGTCTAAACCAGCTCCAGACCAGCAGACTAGGCCTACCATAGTTTAAGAGAGAAAGAGAGAGAGAAATAGACAGAGAGAGAGATATGGAAATAATTCATAAAAAAACAGAGCAAACTAGAATGCTATTTGGTCCTAAACAGAGAGTACACCGTGACAGAATACCTGACCACTGTGAATGACTCAAATTTAAGGAAAGCTTTACCTATATACAGACTCAGTGAGCATAGCCTTGCTATTGAGAAAGGCCACTGAAGGCAGACCTGGTTCTCAAGAGAAGACAGGCTATGTGCACACTGCCCACAAAATGAGGTGGAAACTGAGCTGCACTTCCTAACCTCCTGCCCAATGTATGACCATATTAGAGAGACATTCCCCTCAGATTACACAGATCCACAAAGAATTTGAAAACAAACCCAATTTTGATAAACTCCCATATCTACTGGGTGAAATACCATTGATTGAAAAACTTTACATGTCATAATTTTCTTATAACTGAGACAGAGTAGTACTTATTATATAGCATTTACATTTTACATTTAAGTCATTTAGCAGATGCTCTTATCCAGAGCGACTTACAAATTGGTGCGTTCACCTTAAGACATCCAGTGGAACAGCCACTTTACAATAGTGCATCTAAATCTTTTAAGGGGGTGAGAAGGATTACTTTATCCTATCCTAGGTATTCCTGAAAGAGGTGGGGTTTCAGGTGTCTCCGGAAGGTGGTGATTGACTCCGCTGTCCTGGCGTCGTGAGGGAGTTTGTTCCACCATTGGGGGGCCAGAGCAGCGAACAGTTTTGACTGGGCTGCGCGGGAACTGTACTTCCTCAGTGGTAGGGAGGCGAGCAGGCCAGAGGTGGATGAACGCAGTGCCCTTGTTTGGGTGTAGGGCCTGATCAGAGCCTGGAGGTACTGAGGTGCCGTTCCCCTCACAGCTCCGTAGGCAAGCACCATGGTCTTGTAGCGGATGCGAGCTTCAACTGGAAGCCAGTGGAGAGAGCGGAGGAGCGGGGTGACGTGAGAGAACTTGGGAAGGTTGAACATAGCAATACAGATGTAAGATCTTAATTTGATCACTATTTTCTTTCTGACAATTGTATTACACTACAAACTTGTAGTGTATTTGAGTTTTAAAAAGGCTTCTAAAGTTTGTAATTTCCACTTTGAGATTTCAGACTTGATTTTTCCCCCCTACAAAAATGTCCATGAATTATAATCCACATAATAAATTATACTTCAGTTCCTACTGGATTCTTTTCCTGCTGTAGCAAACTGGCTCACATTAAGATCTGATATCTGTCATATATTGTATTATGTTTGTGCACCAGGAGAATTTCTTATTTTTATGATTCACTATTAAGTTGGTTTTACAGAAATCCACCATTAGACATGTTGGAAATGACTGTGGTTGACGCCACTCTAACTCAGACTGCATCCCCAATGGCACCCTATTCCCTATATATATCCCTATATAGGGAATGGGGTGGGGAATATATATATTCCTATATCTCCATTGGAGATACAACTCAGTGATACTCTGCTCATCTGTGACTCTGGTCTCTGGTCTCCTCTTGACATGCATGTATTCTAGTGATGTGTTGCTGGTTGTTACTTCTCCTAGCTAAACTCAGCAAAAAAAAGACCCTGTCTTTCAAAAATAATTCATAAAAATCCAAATATCTTCACAGATCTAAACACTGTTTCCCTGCTGGTTCAATGAACCATAAACAATGAATGAACATGCACCTGTGGAACGGTCGTTAAGACACTAACAGCTTACAGACGGTAGGCAATTAAGGTCACAGTTATGAAGACTTAGGACACTAAAGGGACCTTTCCACTGACTCTGAAAAACACACACAAAAAATGCCCTGGGTCCCTGCTCATCTGTGTGAACGTGCCTTAGGTATGCTGCAAGGAGGCATGAGGACTGCACATGTGGCCAGGGCAATAAATTGCAATGTCCGTACTGTGTGTCGCCTAAGACAGCGCTACAGGGAGACAGGGCAGACAGCTGGTCGTCCTCGCAGTGACAGACCACGTGTAACAACACCTGCACAGGATTAGTACAACCGAACATTACACCTGCGGGACAGGTACAAGTTGTACAGGATGGCAACAACATCTGCCCAAGATACACCAGGAATGCACAATTGGGATCAATTTGCGGGATCAATTTGGAGGTCCGTATTGTCTGGGGCAGTGTGTCACAGCATCATCGGTCTGAGCTTGTTGTCGTTGCAGGCAATCTCAACACTGCACGTTACAGGGAAGACATCCTCCTCCCTCATGTGGTACCCTTCCTGCAGGCTCATCCTGACATGACCCTCCAGCATGACAATGCCACCAGCCATACTGCTCGTTCTGTGCATGATTTCCTGCAAGACAGTAATGTCAGTGTTCTGCCTTGGCCGGCGAAAGGCTCGGATCTCAATCCCATTGAGCACGTCTGGGACCTGTTGGATCGGGGGGTGAGTGCTAGGGCCATTCCCCCCAGAAATGTCCGGGAACTTGCAGGTGCCTTGGTGGAAGAGTGGGGTAACATCTCACAGCAAGAACTGGCAAATCTGGTGCAGTTCATGAGGAGGAGATGCACTGCAGTACTTAATGCAGCTGTTGGCCACTCCAGATACTGACTGTTACTTTTGATTTTGACCCCCTCCCCTTTTTTCAGGGACACATTATTCCATTTCTGTTCATCACATGTCTGTGGAACTTGTTCAGTTTATGTCTCAGTTGTTGAATCTTGTTATGTTCATACAAATATTTACACATGTTAAGTTTGCTGAAAGTAAATGCAGTTGACAGTGAGAGGATATTTCATTTTTTGCTTAGTTTAGTTGTTGGTGAGGAGATATAGTCTGCAGTCATTTATTCATCAGTTTGGGTTGTATAACTGATACATGGTCCACTAGCCACCAATGAATGACTTGGAGAGGAGAGGATTCTGATAAATTACTTGGTGAGGATTCTATTAAATGACTTTGGGAGGATTCTAATAAATGACTTGGAGAGGATTCTAATAAATGACTTTGGGAGGATTCTATTAAATGACTTTGGGAGGATTCTAATAAATGACTTGGAGAGGATTCTAATACATGACTTTGGGAGGATTCTATTAAATGACTTTGGGAGGATTCTATTAAATGACTTGGAGAGGATTCTATTAAATGACTTTGGGAGGATTCTAATAAATGACTTGGAGAGGATTCTAATAAATGACTTGGAGAGGATTCTATTAAATGACTTTGGGAGGATTCTAATAAATGACTTGGAGAGGATTCTAATAAATGACTTTGGGAGGATTCTAATAAATGACTTGGAGAGGATTCTATTAAATGACTTTGGGAGGATTCTAATAAATGACTTGGAGAGGATTCTAATACATGACTTTGGGAGGATTCTATTAAATGACTTTGGGAGGATTCTATTAAATGACTTGGAGAGGATTCTATTAAATGACTTTGGGAGGATTCTAATAAATGACTTGGAGAGGATTCTAATAAATGACTTTGGGAGGATTCTAATAAATGACTTGGAGAGGATTCTATTAAATGACTTTGGGAGGATTCTATTAAATGACTTTGGGAGGATTCTAATAAATGACTTTGGGAGGATTCTAATAAATGACTTTGGGAGGATTCTAATAAATGACTTGGAGAGGATTCTAATAAATGACTTGGAGAGGATTCTATTAAATGACTTTGGGAGGATTCTAATAAATGACTTTGGGAGGATTCTAATAAATGACTTGGAGAGGATTCTAATACATGACTTTGGGAGGATTCTATTAAATGACTTTGGGAGGATTCTATTAAATGACTTGGAGAGGATTCTAATAAATGACTTTGGGAGGATTCTATTAAATGACTTGGAGAGGATTCTATTAAATGACTTGGAGAGGATTCTATTAAATGACTTGGAGAGGATTCTATTAAATGACTTGGAGAGGATTCTAATAAATGACTTGGAGAGGATTCTAATAAATGACTTGGAGAGGATTCTAATAAATGACTTGGAGAGGATTCTATTAAATGACTTTGGGAGGATTCTAATAAATGACTTTGGGAGGATTCTATTAAATGACTTGGAGAGGATTCTGATAAATTACTTGGTGAGGATTCTATTAAATGACTTGGAGAGGATTCTAATAAATGACTTTGGGAGGATTCTAATAAATGACTTGGAGAGGATTCTATTAAATGACTTTGGGAGGATTCTATTAAATGACTTTGGGAGGATTCTAATAAATGACTTTGGGAGGATTCTATTAAATGACTTTGGGAGGATTCTAATAAATGACTTGGAGAGGATTCTATTAAATGACTTGGAGAGGATTCTAATAAATTACTTGGAGAGGATTCTATTAAATGACTTGGAGAGGATTCTAATAAATGACTTGGAGAGGATTCTAATAAATGACTTGGAGAGGATTCTAATAAATGACTTGGAGAGGATTCTATTAAATGACTTGGAGAGGATTCTAATAAATGACTTGGAGAGGATTCTATTAAATGACTTTGGGAGGATTCTAATAAATGACTTGGAGAGGATTCTAATAAATGACTTGGAGAGGATTCTAATAAATGACTTTGGGAGGATTCTATTAAATGACTTTGGGAGGATTCTATTAAATGACTTTGGGAGGATTCTAATAAATGACTTTGGGAGGATTCTATTAAATGACTTTGGGAGGATTCTAATAAATGACTTGGAGAGGATTCTAATAAATGACTTGGAGAGGATTCTAATAAATGACTTTGGGAGGATTCTATTAAATGACTTTGGGAGGATTCTAATAAATGACTTGGAGAGGATTCTAATAAATGACTTGGAGAGGATTCTAATAAATGACTTGGAGAGGATTCTAATAAATGACTTGGAGAGGATTCTATTAAATGACTTGGAGAGGATTCTAATAAATGACTTGGAGAGGATTCTAATAAATGACTTGGAGAGGATTCTAATAAATGACTTGGAGAGGATTCTATTAAATGACTTGGAGAGGATTCTAATAAATGACTTGGAGAGGATTCTAATAAATGACTTTGGGAGGATTCTATTAAATGACTTTGGGAGGATTCTATTAAATGACTTGGAGAGGATTCTATTAAATGACTTGGAGAGGATTCTAATAAATGACTTGGAGAGGATTCTATTAAATGACTTGGAGAGGATTCTATTAAATGACTTGGAGAGGATTCTATTAAATGACTTGGAGAGGATTCTATTAAATGACTTGGAGAGGATTCTAATAAATGACTTGGAGAGGATTCTATTAAATGACTTGGAGAGGATTCTATTAAATGACTTGGAGAGGATTCTAATAAATGACTTGGAGAGGATTCTATTAAATGACTTGGAGAGGATTCTAATAAATGACTTGGAGAGGATTCTAATAAATGACTTGGAGAGGATTCTATTAAATGACTTGGAGAGGATTCTATTAAATGACTTTGGGAGGATTCTATTAAATGACTTGGAGAGGATTCTAATAAATGACTTGGAGAGGATTCTAATAAATGACTTTGGGAGGATTCTAATAAATGACTTGGAGAGGATTCTAATAAATGACTTGGAGAGGATTCTAATACATGACTTTGGGAGGATTCTATTAAATGACTTGGAGAGGATTCTATTAAATGACTTGGAGAGGATTCTATTAAATGACTTGGAGAGGATTCTAATAAATGACTTGGAGAGGATTCTAATAAATGACTTGGAGAGGATTCTAATAAATGACTTGGAGAGGATTCTATTAAATGACTTGGAGAGGATTCTATTAAATGACTTTGGGAGGATTCTAATAAATGACTTGGAGAGGATTCTAATAAATGACTTGGAGAGGATTCTAATAAATGACTTGGAGAGGATTCTAATAAATGACTTGGAGAGGATTCTAATAAATGACTTGGAGAGGATTCTAATACATGACTTTGGGAGGATTCTAATACATGACTTTGGGAGGATTCTAATACATGACTTTGGGAGGATTCTAATACATGACTTGGAGAGGATTCTATTAAATGACTTGGAGAGGATTCTATTAAATGACTTGGAGAGGATTCTATTAAATGACTTGGAGAGGATTCTATTAAATGACTTGGAGAGGATTCTATTAAATGACTTTGGGAGGATTCTAATAAATGACTTGGAGAGGATTCTAATAAATGACTTGGAGAGGATTCTAATACATGACTTTGGGAGGATTCTAATAAATGACTTGGAGAGGATTCTATTAAATGACTTGGAGAGGATTCTAATAAATGACTTGGAGAGGATTCTAATAAATGACTTGGAGAGGATTCTAATAAATGACTTGGAGAGGATTCTAATAAATGACTTTGGGAGGATTCTAATAAATGACTTGGAGAGGATTCTAATAAATGACTTGGAGAGGATTCTAATACATGACTTTGGGAGGATTCTAATACATGACTTTGGGAGGATTCTAATACATGACTTTGGGAGGATTCTAATACATGACTTTGGGAGGATTCTAATAAATGACTTTGGGAGGATTCTAATAAATGACTTGGAGAGGATTCTATTAAATGACTTGGAGAGGATTCTAATAAATGACTTGGAGAGGATTCTAATAAATGACTTTGGGAGGATTCTATTAAATGACTTGGAGAGGATTCTAATAAATGACTTGGAGAGGATTCTATTAAATGACTTTGGGAGGATTCTAATAAATGACTTGGAGAGGATTCTAATAAATGACTTGGAGAGGATTCTATTAAATGACTTGGAGAGGATTCTAATAAATGACTTGGAGAGGATTCTATTAAATGACTTGGAGAGGATTCTATTAAATGACTTGGAGAGGATTCTATTAAATGACTTGGAGAGGATTCTATTAAATGACTTGGAGAGGATTCTATTAAATGACTTGGAGAGGATTCTATTAAATGACTTGGAGAGGATTCTATTAAATGACTTGGAGAGGATTCTATTAAATGACTTGGAGAGGATGCTATTAAATGACTTGGAGAGGATTCTATTAAATGACTTGGAGAGGATTCTAATAAATGACTTGGAGAGGATTCTATTAAATGACTTGGAGAGGATTCTAATAAATGACTTGGAGAGGATTCTAATAAATGACTTGGAGAGGATTCTATTAAATGACTTGGAGAGGATTCTAATAAATGACTTGGAGAGGATTCTAATAAATGACTTGGAGAGGATTCTAATAAATGACTTGGAGAGGATTCTATTAAATGACTTGGAGAGGATTCTATTAAATGACTTGGAGAGGATTCTATTAAATGACTTGGAGAGGATTCTATTAAATGACTTGGAGAGGATTCTATTAAATGACTTGGAGAGGATTCTATTAAATGACTTGGAGAGGATTCTATTAAATGACTTGGAGAGGATTCTATTAAATGACTTGGAGAGGATTCTATTAAATGACTTGGAGAGGATTCTATTAAATGACTTGGAGAGGATTCTAATAAATGACTTGGAGAGGATTCTAATAAATGACTTGGAGAGGATTCTATTAAATGACTTGGAGAGGATTCTATTAAATGACTTGGAGAGGATTCTATTAAATGACTTGGAGAGGATTCTATTAAATGACTTGGAGAGGATTCTATTAAATGACTTGGAGAGGATTCTATTAAATGACTTGGAGAGGATTCTAATAAATGACTTTGGGAGGATTCTAATAAATTACTTGGAGAGGATTCTATTAAATGACTTGGAGAGGATTCTATTAAATGACTTTGGGAGGATTCTATTAAATGACTTGGAGAGGATTCTATTAAATGACTTGGAGAGGATTCTAATAAATGACTTGGAGAGGATTCTATTAAATGACTTGGAGAGGATTCTAATAAATGACTTGGAGAGGATTCTATTAAATGACTTGGAGAGGATTCTAATAAATGACTTGGAGAGGATTCTAATAAATGACTTGGAGAGGATTCTAATAAATGACTTGGAGAGGATTCTATTAAATGACTTGGAGAGGATTCTAATAAATGACTTGGAGAGGATTCTAATAAATGAGAGTTTCCCATCATTTTGCACAACATCCTCTCAGTGGGGGCTGAGTTATGGTATCTTGTTCGTTCTATCCTCACCGGAAACGACCCTGATGTTGCAGCAGAATTCTCTTAGAAAAAAAGTGTTCCAAAATGGTTTTTCAGCTGTCCCCATAGGAGAACCGGTTTTGGTCCAAGGTAGAACCCTTTTGGGTTACATGTAGAACCCTCTGTGTAAGAGTGTAGAGAGGGCATCGTTTAACAGAACGTTACATCGCTTGTTTTTTTAGAAGGTCTGCAATTAATCAGGGATGATGACGTTTTCATCTGCAGGCACGTTCATCTACCCGGCCAATCCCTGTCTTTCACATCTTGGCAGTGGATGTTCCAGTAGTATTTATATCGTTTTGAATAAAACATTTATATGCTGTACAGAAATCATTTCATAATAGCAGCTCATAAACCGGTGCTGTAGTGGGCCTGTAATTTATGTCTGGACTCTTAGAACATAATAGCACCTGACAGGCAGTGTGGAGCGTAGGACCTACTGTATGTGTGAGTTCCTCAATGCCAGCGCGTAGCAGCATTACTTTGTTCTGTCTGAACAGTCTGTCTCTGTCTTTACAGATGTAAAAACTCAACGAGGTAGCAGCACTACTTTGTTCTGTCTGAACAGTCTGTCTCTGTCTTTACAGATGTAAAAACTCAACGAGGTAGCAGCACTACTTTGTTCTGTCTGAACAGTCTGTCTCTGTCTTTACAGATGTAAAAACTCAACGAGGTAGCAGCATTACTTTGTTTAGTCTGAAGAGTCTCTGTTTACAGTTGCCAAAGTGCACTCCTCCGTCCATCACGCTGACAGAAAACAATGAATGGCATACTCCTAAAGGTCTCCTGAACTGTTCTGAAAAGTTCTGCTGCTGACAACGGAGACACACAGTACCTTATTATCTACGTAGTGCACTACTGTTGACCAAAGCCTTATGAGGCTCTCTATGTGCCCTGGTCAACAGTAGGGCACTATATAAGGAATAGGGTGCCATTTGGGATGCAGACAATGATGAAAGCACTAGCTTTGTGAGGAGTGAGGCAACATAGACGGTATTCATATCACAATGAGAAAGGTAGCTACATTAAAGGTTAATCACTTATCCACTTATGGAGCCTGGAAATACCAAAGCTTTTGTATTGTGTAGACCTTTGTGTATGGTAGATGATGCCAGTGAGAGATCTCTAATGCATGACACACAGGCTCTGGTTCACAACAGCAGGGGACCACCAACCTAACGGTCTAGACAGACACAGCGGCAGTATGGAAGTAGATGCATGATGCATCACGTGAGCAGGTGAATAGGTTGAAGGGTTGTTTTAGACGGAACATCCTGTAAGAGAGATAATTATGAGCTATCGTAGGAAGTCAAATAAAAGGTCAAGATGGTGGCAGAATGAAGATGACCTTTCTTCTGTCTGCGTCTTCCACCCACCTTCCTTTGTCTATGGCATTACACTGTCAATCTGTTGTCTAACTGTTGGCTAAACATGTCATGAACTTTTACTAGACTTGGATCTCTCTGCAGAAAAATGAGAGAGAGAGCGAGACCTGGGCCCTGCTAGTAAACCCCAAAAATACAGAAAAGTCTGATTTTCCAGAGAAGGTCCAGATCTCAGGGAATTAGACCAAAGTTCTCAATTGGTACAAAATATATAGAGTACTCCAAACACTACAATTACTTAGGTTTAAGCTCTGGATGCCTTAATGAGGCAGTGAATGATCTGCGAGAGATAGCACACATTCTACGCCATTAAAAACTAATTGAAGTTGAAATACCTACATTGCTGCCTGAGGGACAGTGATTGATAAACCAACCAACCTGAAAATGTCCTCTATGCCATTGTTATTGTTATTGTTATTGTTCATTGTTCATTGTATGGTTATTTTCACCCTTGATTATTGTTGTTGCTGTTGTCACGTTGACAATATTGATTATTATTTCAATGATGTTAATATCTCCAAAGCTTTTGCAATATATATATTTTTACATCGTGCCCTCATTCAATTCAATTAAATTGCGAGAGAGAGACACAGAGAGATGAATTGAGACAAAGACACAGAGAGAGAGAGAGAGAGAGAGAGAGAGAGAGAGAGAGAGAGAGACACAGAGAGACGAATTGAGACAAAGACACAGAGAGAGAGAGAGAGAGACAGACACACAGACAAGACAGACAGAGACACACAGAGAGAGAGAGAGACACATAGAGAGACGAATTGAGACAGACACAGACAGAGAGACAGAGAAACATGGAGAAATGAATTGAGACGCAGAGCGACAGAGAGAGAGAGAGAGAGAGAGAGAGAGAGAGAGACACAGAGAGACAGAGAAACAGAGAGAGAAAGAGACAGAGAGAGAGAGAGACAGAGAGAGAGAGAGAGAGAGAGAGAAAGAGAGACAGAGAGAGAGAGAGAAAGAGACAGAGAGAGAGAGAGAAAGAGAGAGAGAGACAGAGAGAGAGAGAGAAAGAGACAGAGAGAGAAAGAGACAGAGAGAGAGAGAGACAGATTTGAAATGTCTTTATTCTTTTGGAACTTCTGTGAGTGTAATGTTTACTGTACATTTTATTGTTCATTTCACTTTTGTTTATTATCTACTTCACCTGCTTTGGCAATGTTAACATATGTTTCCCATGACAATAGAGCACTTAAATTTAATTGAATTGAGAGAAAGACAGAGACAAGGTAGGACAAAGAGCGTCCATGGCTGTGTGGGTTCAGAATGTTCCGGTCAGTAGAGGGCAGTCTTTCTTTCTTCTGGTCTGAATCATCTTCTGCTTCTCCTCTCCTCCTGCTCCAAACAGACAGCCTTGACTGCTGGCTGAGAGAGAAAGAAAGATAGAGAGAGAGAGACAGAGATAGTGAGAGAGAGAGAGAGAGAGGTAGAGAGAGAGACGGAGATAGTGAGAGAGAGACGGTGATGGTCCGGGCCTAAACCACCCAAAAACAACACTAGACACTATGGTTGTCCTCTAGGTTACAGAGGGCTGGTAGTCCCATCCACCAAACTACCAGGTGTGAAACAGGGAAGAGACTCAGTGGGTATGTTAATCTGGTATAGAGCAGACCTAACCCACTCTATTAAATTAGTCATAACAGGAACGTTTTACATCTGGATAGAAATGAATAAGAAAATGATTCTCAACAGAGAGAAATGTCCTCATATATCCCCTCAATAGAATCCCCTCAATAGAATCCCCTCAATAGAATCCCCAGACTTTAACGATGACAACTTCTCCATCCTAGAGGGGAGATCAACCATTTCCAGGCCCAAGGACATGTACTAATCTGTGGTGACCTAAATGCCAGAACTGGACAAGAACCTGACACCCTCAGCACACAGGGGGATAAACACCTACTTGGAGGTGACAGCATTCCCTCCCCCTTATGCCCCCCTAGACACAACTACGACAACATAACCAACAAAAATGGGTCACAACTTCTGCAGCTCTGTCAGATGCTGGGTATGTACCTTGTCAATGGTAGACTTTGAGGGGACTAGTACGGTAGATGCACCTATAGCTCATCTCTTGGTAGTAGTACTATAGACTACTTTATCACTGACCTCAACCCAGAGTCTCTTAGAGCGTTCACAGTCAGTCCACTGACAACATCACACTCTACTTCAACAGAACTATGCTCAATCATGAGTAGGGATGGGTGCCAAAACCCGGTATTAAACGGGCCCCGAGGCTAAATTATGAAAGACCGTAGTATTGATAAGATCTGATATTATCGGTTCTGCTTTCTGTACTGGAGAAATTAAGATTTCCTATTTATTATTGCTACAATAATTGCTACAATTGCTACAATTATTGCTAAAGGTTATCTTGCACATTTTATCTCACCAACCGTTTCTAATTTGCAATATGATTAAGACATTCGTCTATAATGCGTCACTATTCCCAATCCAGAAGAGAGATCTCTCGCGCGCGGAGCCTCTCTCTCGCGCGGAGCCCCCCTCTCTCGCACGCGGAGCCGCCCCCCTCTCTCTCTCTCTCTCTCTCTCTCTCTCTCTCTCTCTCTCTCTCTCTCTCTCTCTCTCTCACGCACACACACACACACACGAAAGACCCTGCTCTTAATTAGTGACGTTGGAGGAGAGAACTAAATGTTCAAAAGTGTGGTTACACATCACCAGAGTCGATGCTGCCAATGCTCGTTACCACAAGTGCAACAAGACTTTTTCTTGTGAGGGTGGAAAACACGAGCAATCTGTCCAAACATCTATGGAAAGTGCATCATGTACTGGCTCGTAGTTCATCCCTCGTTGTCTGATCTCCTGTAAGGGTTGTCGTCGGGAGAAAGAGAGGACCAAGGTGCAGCGTGGTAAGTATTAATTGTAATTTAATAAAGAATGAATACTGAACCAAAAACATTACACGACAAACGAACAGTCCTGAACGGTGCAACAAAACACAGAACAGAAAATAAACACCCACAACCAAAATGGGGAAAACAGGCTACCTAAGTATGATTCTCAATCAGAGACAACGAACGACACCTGCCTCTGATTGAGAACCATACTAGGCCCAACACATAGAAATATAACAACCTAGAAAAACAAACATAGACTGCCCACCCCAACTCACGCCCTGACCATACTAAAACAAAGACAAAACAAAGGAACTAAGGTCAGAACGTGACATCTCCGTTAGGTATGTATGCTATCAGCCTAGAGCCCACACACAGAGTTAACTAGATTATGTGAACATGGGTTCCTGATCAAAAGGAACCATTAGCCAGCTGATTGTTTAGCTATGGGTGCATTCAGAAATTAAATCACCCATTTTAAGATTTTTCAATTTTTTTGTTAAAGTTACCGCTGGTCCAAGCCAAAGACCAGCCCACAGACCTTTAAGGCTGGCAGCTAGTGGGAGGATGACTGAGGAGAGGGGGAATGAGTGCCACCTAGCCGTCACCAAGTTCATAGTGAAAGGCCTACACCCCTTTGCAACAGTGGAGTCCAAGGGCTTTGGGTAACAGTCTGTCAATATGTATTGAGTTGTATTCATGTTTAGGATATAGTGGTATGTTAGTCCCATCATTCCACAATACAACACACAACAACACAAACATTCAATAATGATAACTCAACACATAAACTGTATAGTTTTTTACTGTAAGGAGATGAGCAAGGCACTCAACCCCAAATATACCCCTCCCTCCAGGAGTTACTTCCTACCTGGTACGGTGCAGAAATGGTTAATGTGATCACTGAGCTGAAGGACGTGCCAAAGCTGGCCATCTCATCAGACGGGTGGACCAGCCTCTGTTAAGACCACTATCTCACTGTTACAGTGCCCTACACAAGCCAGGGCAGTGTACAACAGAAGGTCCCCCACACCAGGGCAGTGTAAAACAGAAGGTCCTCCACACCAGGACAGTGTACAACAGAAGGTCCTCCACACCAGGACAGTGTAAAACAGAAGGTCCTCCACACCAGGACAGTGTACAACAGAAGGTCCTCCACACCAGGGCAGTGTAAAACAGAAGGTCCTCCACACCAGGACAGTGTAAAACAGAAGGTCCTCCACACCAGGACAGTGTAAAACAGAAGGTCCTCCACACCAGGACAGTGTAAAACAGAAGGTCCTCCACATCAGGACAGTGTTAAACAGAAGGTCCTCCACACCAGGGCAGTGTACAACAGAAGGTCCTCCACACCAGGACAGTGTTAAGCAGAAGGTCCCCCACACCAGGACAGTGTTAAACAGAAGGTCCTCCACACCAGGACAGTGTTAAACAGAAGGTCCTCCACACCAGGACAGTGTAAAACAGAAGGTCCTCCACATCAGGACAGTGTTAAACAGAAGGTCCTCCACACCAGGGCAGTGTACAACAGAAGGTCCTCCACACCAGGACAGTGTAAAACAGAAGGTCCTCCACACCAGGACAGTGTTAAACAGAAGGTCCTCCACACCAGGGCAGTGTAAAACAGAAGGTCCTCCACACCAGGGCAGTGTAAAACAGAAGGTCCTCCACACCAGGGCAGTGTTAAACAGAAGGTCCTCCACACCAGGGCAGTGTAAAACAGAAGGTCCTCCACACCAGGACAGTGTACAACAGAAGGTCCTCCACACCAGGACAGTGTACAACAGAAGGTCCTCCACACCAGGACAGTGTAAAACAGAAGGTCCTCCACACCAGGACAGTGTACAACAGAAGGTCCTCCACACCAGGACAGTGTAAAACAGAAGGTCCTCCACACCAGGACAGTGTAAAACAGAAGGTCCTCCACACCAGGACAGTGTAAAACAGAAGGTCATCCACACCAGGACAGTGTAGAACAGAAGGTCCTCCACACCAGGACAGTGTAAAACAGAAGGTCCTCCACACCAGGACAGTGTAGAACAGAAGGTCCTCCACACCAGGACAGTGTAAAACAGAAGGTCCTCCACACCAGGACAGTGTAAAACAGAAGGTCCTCCACACCAGGACAGTGTAAAACAGAAGGTCCTCCACACCAGGACAGTGTAAAACAGAAGGTCCTCCACACCAGGGCAGTGTTAAACAGAAGGTCCTCCACACCAGGGCAGTGTAAAACAGAAGGTCCTCCATACCAGGACAGTGTACAACAGAAGGTCCTCCACACCAGGACAGTGTACAACAGAAGGTCCTCCACACCAGGACAGTGTAAAACAAGGTCCTCCACACCAGGACAGTGTACAACAGAAGGTCCTCCACACCAGGACAGTGTAAAACAGAAGGTCCTCCACACCAGGACAGTGTTAAACAGAAGGTCCTCCACACCAGGACAGTGTAAAACAGAAGGTCATCCACACCAGGACAGTGTAGAACAGAAGGTCCTCCACACCAGGACAGTGTAAAACAGAAGGTCCTCCACACCAGGACAGTGTAGAACAGAAGGTCCTCCACACCAGGACAGTGTAAAACAGAAGGTCCTCCACACCAGGACAGTGTAGAACAGAAGGTCCTCCACACCAGGACAGTGTAAAACAGAAGGTCCTCCACACCAGGGCAGTGTAAAACAGAAGGTCCTCCACACCAGGACAGTGTAGAACAGAAGGTCCTCCACACCAGGACAGTGTAAAACAGAAGGTCCTCCACACCAGGACAGTGTAAAACAGAAGGTCCTCCACACCAGGACAGTGTAAAACAGAAGGTCCTCCACACCAGGGCAGTGTAAAACAGAAGGTCCTCCACACCAGGGCAGTGTACAAATCGCAAACTGGTAGTGGCAGAGGAGCTCTCAGACATTCTTGATGAGTTTGAGAGAGAGCCGAGCAAGATTGTAGCTGTGACTGTTGATAATGCTGTTAATATGGATGTTGCCATCAAGAGGCTACACATCCTAAAAATAGGATGCTTTGCACACACACTGAATCTGGCAGCTCGGAAAATCTACTAAATGACTTCCATTGATAAATGGGCAGCCCGAATCAGAGCAGTGGTCGTGTGGTTCAAGACATCCTCAATGTCCAGCCCCAATCAGAGCAGTGGTCGTGTGGTTCAGGAGATCCTCAATGTCCAGCCCCAATCAGAGCAGTGGTCGTGTGGTTCAGGAGATCCTCAATGTCCAGCCCCAATCAGAGCAGTGGTCGTGTGGTTCAGGAGATCCTCAATGTCCAGCCCCAATCAGAGCAGTGGTCGTGTGGTTCAGGAGATCCTCGATGAGACAGTCCCTCCATTGTACAAAACAAGGAGTGCCTTAGAGGAGCTGTTCTCAGAGGAGGACAGGGAGTTGAGGTTGACGATCCAACAGGACACCTCGTCCCTCACCCTCAGTGAGCGTATTGACCTAGAGGTGGAGCTCTACAAAGGCCTGCCTCCCGTCCCCATGGCTGAAGATCCTGTGATGTGGTGGTGGGAGAAGAGAGCTACTCTGCCCCTCCTCACAAACATTGCAACAAGCTACCTCTGTGCTCAAGCCTCCTCCACACCTAGCGAGAGGGTATTTTTGACTGCAGGGAACACAATAAGCCAGGAGAGGTCCCGACTTCTGCCAGATACGGAAAATATGTTGATCTTTCTCCAGAAGAACTGCTAAGAACTGTTAGTCCTCCTGCAGCCTACCTGCAGGCCCCACCCATGTTGTTCTATACCACTGTTAGTCCTCCTGCAGCCTACCTGTAGGCCCCACCCATGTTGTTCTCTACCACTGTTAGTCCTCCTGCAGCCTACCTGCAGGCCCCACCCATGTTGTTCTATACCACTGTTAGTCCTCCTGCAGCCTACCTACAGGCCCCACCCATGTTGTTCTCTACCACTGTTAGTCCTCCTGCAGCCTACCTGCAGGCCCCACCCATGTTGTTCTCTACCACTGTTAGTCCTCCTGCAGCCTACCTGCAGGCCCCACCCGTGTTGTTCTCTACCACTGTTAGTCCTCCTGCAGCCTACCTGCAGGCCCCACCCATGTTGTTCTCTACCACTGTTAGTCCTCCTGCAGCCTACCTGCAGGCCCCACCCATGTTGTTCTATACCACTGTTAGTCCTCCTGCAGCCTACCTACAGGCCCCACCCATGTTGTTCTATACCACTGTTAGTCCTCCTGCAGCCTACCTGCAGGCCCCACCCGTGTTGCTCTATACCACTGTTAGTCCTCCTGCAGCCTACCTACAGGCCCCACCCATGTTGTTCTCTACCACTGTCTTTTCTTTTGCAGGAAAATATTTCATTTGTTTTACATTTCCATCATCACAACATTAGAGTCTATAATAGTGATTTGATCAAAATATTTCTGTATCTTTTGCTGTAAATAATTGTTTATTTTATTTATTTTACATTTCAGAAAATAAAGCAATGTTTAATTCTGTTCTTAATTTGTTTCGTTTCTTTCTCGTAAAAAAAAAACTAAAATAACCGAGAAGAATACCGTTAAAGTACCAGATCGATAAGCAGTATTAGTCAAATCTTAACGATACCCATCCCTAATCACGAGTCATCAAAGCCAAAGGAACTGCATAATATTTATACATTCTAAAGAAGGAAGGAAAGTAGTGTGGGAATCTACCAAAAATCTATTAGGCAACAACAAATTCAATCCCTTCCAGACAATTTCCTGGACAAAATGTTTTACTGTAATAGTGAAGGTGTAAACTTAGCAGTGGAAAACCTGAACAGCATATTTGACCTCTCAGCTTCCCTATCAAATCAAAAAAATGTCAAGCTGACAACCTAAGAAAATGAACAACAATGACAAATAGTTTGATGAAGAAGGCAAAAACCTAAAAAAGACATTGAGAAACCTGTCTAACCAAAAGCATAGAGACCCAGGAGAACTGAGCCTACGCCTTCACTATGTGGAATCACTTAAACAATACAGAAATACACTACGGGGGAAAAGGAACAGCACATCAGAAATCAGCTCGTAATTGAAGAATCCATTGAATCTAACCAATTCTTGGAAAATTGTAAAACTCTAAACAAACAACAACATGAAGAGTTATCTATCCAAAACAGAGATGAATGGATAAACCACTTTTCCAATATTTGTGTCTCTATAACAAAGAACAAACAGCAGAAACATATACATGATCAAATACAAATCTTAGAATCAACTATTAAAGACGACCAGAACCCACTGGATTCTCCAATTACATTGAATAAACTACAGGACAAAATACAAATTCTCCAACCCAAAAAGGCCTGTGGGGTTGATGGTATCCTAAATTAACTGATAAAATATTCAGACCACAAATTCCAATTGGCTATACTTAAACTCTTTAACATCATCCTCAGCTCTGGCATCTTCCCCAATATTTGGAATCAAGGACTGATCACTCCAATCCACAAAAGTGGAGACAAATTTGACCCCATAACCACCGTGGGATATGCATCAACAGCAACCTTGGGAAAATCCTGCCTTATCATTAACAGCAGATTCGTACATTTCATCAGTGAAAACAATGTACTGAGCAAAAGTCAAATTTGCTTTTTACCAAATTACCGTACGACAGACCACGTATTCACCCTGCACACCCTAATTGACAAACAAACAAACCAAAACAAAGGCAAAGTCTTCTCATGCTTTGTTGATTTCAAAAAACCTTTTGATTTAATTTGGCATGACGGTCTACTATACAAATTGATGGAAATTGGTGTTTGTGAAAAAATGTTCAACATTATAAAATCCATGTACACAAACAGCAAGCATGTGGTTAAAATTGGCAAAAAACACACGTTACTTTCCACAGGGCCGGGGGTGAGACAGGGATGCAGCTTAAGCCCCATCCTCTTCAACATATATATCAACGAATTGGTGAGGATACCAGAACAGTCTGCAGCACCCGGCCTCACCCTACTAGAATCCGAAGTCAAATTGCTGATGATCTGGTTCTTCTGTCCACAATCAAGGAGGGCCTACAGCAGCACCTAGATCTTCTGCACAGATTCTGTCAGACCTGGGCCCTGACAGTAAATCTCAGTAAGACAAAATGAATGGTGTTCCAACAAGGGTCCAGTTGCCAGGACCACAAATACAATTTCCATCTAGACACCATTGTCCTAGAGCACACAAAAAACTATACATACCTTGGACTAAACATCAGCACCACAGGTAACTTCCACAAAGCTGTGAACGATCTGAGAGACAAGGCAAGAAATGCATTCTATGCCATCAAAAGGAACATAAAAAAACATACCAATTAGTATCTGGCTAAAAATACTTGAATCAGTTATAGAACCCATTGCCTATTATAGAATTCACAAAATGGGACAAACACCAAATTGAGACTCTGCATGCAGAATTCTGCTAAAATATCCTCAGTGTACAATGTAACACACTAAATAATGCATGCAGGGCAGAATTAGGCCGATACCCGCTAATTATCAAAATCCAGAAAAGAGTGGTTAAATTCTACAACCACCTGAAAGGAAGTGATTCCCAAACCTTCCCTAACAAAGCCATCACCTACAGAGAGATTAACCTGAAGAAGAGTCCCAACTAAATCATGAGAAAACAACAAGATAATTACTTGACACATTGAAAAGAATTTACAGAAAAACTGAGCAAAGTAGAATGCTTTTTGCACCTAAACAGAGAGTACACAGTGGCAGAATACCTGACCACTGTGACTGATCCAAAATTAAGGACATTTTTGACTTTGTACAGACTCAGTGAGCAGAGCCTTGCTATTGAGAAAGGCCGCCGTTAGCAGACCTGGCTCTCAAGAAAAGACAGGCTACGTATGTGCATACTGCCCACAACATGAGATGGTAACTGAGCCGCACTTCCTAACCTCCTACCAAATATATGACCAAATTAGAGACACATATTTCCCTCAGATTACACAGACCCACAAATAATTCAAAAACAAATCCACTTGTGATAAACTCCCATATCTACTGGGTGATCAGTGTTCAATCACAGCAGCAACATTTGTGACCTGTTGCCACAAGAACAAACACCATTGTAAATACAACCTTTTCATAAAGAAACTGATAAAACACACAGGTGCTAAAACAAGGTGACTTACAAAGATGAGGACCAAGAGAGGGAGTGTGGTGATGTAATGTCCTCAACTAAAGAATCATTGTGGAATCTGAAAAGACACATATCCCCAAAGCATGATAGTGTACTTACTACGTGCACATGAGAAAAGAAAGGAATGAAGTTTGTAGATAATTAAGTGTGTCATTGTAGCAAAGTATTTATAAACAAAAATCAGATCTCTTAAACGTTTCCTTCATTGTTGTTCTATTATCTATACAATAGGCCATGATTGATTTTGGCCCAATAGGCCTGGCATTTTCCAACATTCAAGGAACTTTCCGATTTGATTGGGTTATTTTGCCTTAAAAACTTTAGGCCTATCTATTGAAAAATGTAAAAACAACTGTGCATCTCTGCGCCGCCTGGCAAGAGTGGCCTAAAGGGTGTTTAGCATCCCCAGTGGCTCGGCAAGTGTGGAGAGGATATTCCCTGCTGCTGGCCGGCTCTCCAGACACCATCACATGAGCCTGAAGCCACAGACTGGACAAACTCGTGTTTCTAAAAATGTATTTAAAGACAGACTGAGCCTAATAAGACGTTTTTTATTTCATTTATATTTCATTCTAAGTAGGCTAAGTCACAGCCTGTATGCACAATTTATAGACTATAATGATTTAATACAAAGAAATGTTGTTTAAATGCTGGGGGCCTAATGTCCCTGACTGCCTACCAGCCTAGTGTGTCACACTCACAGTGTATTTCTTTGTAGGCTATAGCCTTGAAATAATTGAAATCATATAGCCTTCTTATTGTCCCTGTCTGTCTCCTGACCTATTTAGAGTGTTTATATGCTGTTTAATACGACATGTAGCCTATTTAAAATGGTGAGCTTCTTACATTCACTGTTTTCATGTTTATTCAAATACTTTTCATTCAAATCATATGGTTTGGTTTCAATATGAAATGGTAGGTCCAAGTAGTCCCAACAATAGATGGGTTGTTGGTTAAATAGTGATTTTAATGAATGGGGCCAATTTGGAGCTAGAGTTTTTTCTCCCTGTGAGTGAGTAGTGGTTTTTAGCAGAGCGGTTGAAAAGGACATGGAGCAATGAGCAGGATTTCCAACCTCTCAACTCCGCTCACATACTCTGCTCTGTGTTTCTGAATAAATAACCATACTGTATGTATGTAGGGAGGGATAATACTAGGCCCTTTTTCCTATCTTCCTAACTGCCATGGATTATTTCATTTATTTTTTACCCCCCCATTTTGGGGGTTGAAATGATTGGTTTCCTTTCCCCAGGAACATGACAACAGATTGTCCATCACAAAGACAAGCTGAGAGGCAGCGGTATGGTGTGTATGGTGTGGGATTGATTCCTCAGGGACATTTCACACCTAGAATTCAGTCTGCAATGCGGCCAATCTGATCCCTTTAATTCATATTCTCTTCTGGTCATTTCTTCATATGCAGTATGTGTAGGGAGCAGAGCAATGGAAATGTCCTCACCTCCATTTAAAATGTTCTCTCTCTCTCTCTCTCTCTCTCTCTCTCTCTCTCTCTCTCTCTCTCTCTCTCTCTCTCTCTCTCTCTCTCTGTCTCTCTATCTTCCTCTCTCTTTCTTTCTCTCTCTCTCTCTCTCTCTCTCTCTCTCTCTCTCTCTCTCTCTCGTGGGCCCATTACTTTGGGCTTCCATGGAAAGTGGGGAAACGTCGGTATGAAAACATGTCTGTCGGCATTGCCATGTGATATGTCACCCTACCTGTGGCAAGAAGGAGAGAAAAATAAATAGAACAGGAAAAGGAATTGGACGGAAAGGCCTAGGTGATAAATGAGGGCAAGAATGTTCATTTTTGTCTTCCATTTCAAATATGCCCTAAAGGTAGACAGACTTCCTCCTCCAGACAAGACTGGATGTTTCTGTATTTTTCAAGTCAATGCTTGGGGCATGTCATATCACACACAAACACAGAAATTACGAAGAAATGATGACCCTAAACTGGCCACACAGAAAATATATTGTTTAATGATTTCCCGGTTGGCTGAACAGATGAAGTGGCTAGTTAATGAGTGGATTCTGCAGGCTACATCTACTATTCTGTGGATCTTGTAGTAAAATAAAATGTGTTCCCATTTAAACAGTTGCGTGCCATCTGCACTACAGCAACACTCCTGCAGTATTTACAGTAGGCCTTAGCCCCTTATTTGGCTGTAATAAACAATATGCGCTGCCCTAGGGCAAGGCTTGTCTGTGTCAGCGCTAGACGGAGGCCAGGTGCTTGTGCTCCTGTCTGTCCAGCTGTGACAGGGTGGTGGCCGGGGAGCAGAGGGTGTAGGGGGGGTTATGGGAGGGGGGCAGTGGAGGACAGAAGAGCTGTAACTATCAGGATTAAGCTACACTGACTACAGCCTGACTCGCGGAGTCCCCTTTTGATATTGCAGTCATTCTGGGATCATTTTAGGGCTTGATTCAATCCAGAAGATCCGCGGTATAGCATGATTGAAATTTAAAGGGAATGTTTCCGAATGGACCGACATATGCAGTGTTTAGAGTGAATGTGGTCTCCGTGGACGCGGGAACATTGCCTTTAAAGTTTCCATCACACTATAGCGACGATATGGATTGAATCAAGCCCTTAGTGTTGTGACATGCTCTGGTAATATTCTTATTATGAAATTCCTATTATTAAGGACATATTTATGTGAATGTTTTTATGCATAGCTTGATACATAAATAAAATATCTATCTTTGTCTCTCACCAGACTCCCCGGCCGCTGAACATCATCAAGCAGAACAACGGCGAGCAGATCATCCGCCGGCGCACGCGGAAGCGCCTCAACCCCGACCCTCTGCCCTCCGAACCTGTGGGCTCCAAGCAGCGGAGGGTCAGCAGCGAGGAACGCCTCAACCCCGACCCTCTGCCCTCCGAACCTGTGGGCTCCAAGCAGCGGAGGGTCAGCAGCGAGGAACGCCTCAATGGCAGTCCCCTGGAGCGCCGGCCAGGAGAGGATGGGCCAGGCTCGGAAGGAGTGCCCGTCCCTCATAAAGGGGAGCCTCAGAATTCCCTGGGCCAGTACGAGGCCTGCGGGTCCTCTGGGTTCAAGGGTCACCCCAGCCCCCGCTCCACCCACTCCTTCCTAGTTAGCCAAACCCTGGAGATCCACAAGCGAATGCCTCCTTTGCACATACACAACAAGAACCCTGCAGAGGGAGGGGCGGAGGGGAACGGGGTGGGCTCGGCTGGGGTCCATCACACCGGCTTGGAGGGGAAGGGTAGCTTGTCCTCCGAGAGGGGTAGCCCCATCGAGAAGTACATGCGTCCCTCCAAACAGGCCAGCTACTCGCCACCGGGCAGCCCCATCGAGAAGTACCAGTACCCGTTCTTCAGCCTGCCCTTCATCCACAATGACCTGCAGAGCGAGTCCGACTGGATGCGCTTCTGGACTAAGTACAAGATGTCTGTTCCGGGCAACCCACAGTACCTAGGCCACATGTCTGGTCTGCCCAACCCTTGCCAAAGCTTTGTGCCTTACCACACCTTTAGCCTGCCCTCACACTTCCCTCTCCCGCCCTCCACCGGCCCCGAAAGCGACATCCCTCTCGACCTGGCCATCAAACATTCCAAACCGTCCGCCAACAGCTCCACCGCCTTGCCCACGGTCACGGCGGGGAAGGAGGATGAGAAGCATAGAGAGCAGCAGGAGAGAAGAGAGGAGAAAGTAGACGAGGGGGCATCCCCCCAGCCTTCTCCTCCCCCAGACGTTGCAGCCACGCCGGAGAGGGTGGACCAGGGCACTCAGGATGAGCTGACCAGTAAGGAGAGGGTGGACCAGGGCACTCAGGATGAGCTGACCAGTAAGGAGAGGGTGGACCAGGGCACTCAGGATGAGCTGACCAGTAAGGAGAGGGTGGACCAGGGCACTCAGGATGAGCTGACCAGTAAGGAGAGGGTGGACCAGGGCACTCAGGATGAGCTGACCAGTAAGGAGAGGGTGGACCAGGGCACTCAGGATGAGCTGACCAGTAAGGAGAGGGTGGACCAGGGCACTCAGGATGAGCTGACCAGTAAGGAGAGGGTGGACCAGGGCACTCAGAATGAGCTGACCAGTAAGGAGAGGGTGGACCAGGGCACTCAGGATGAGCTGACCAGTAAGGAAAGGGTGGACAAGGGCACTCAGGATGAGCTGACCAGTAAGGAGAGGGTGGACCAGGCCACTCAGGACGAGCTGACCAGTAAGGAGAGGGTGGACCAGGGCACTCAGGATGAGCTGACCAGTAAGTGTGTCCACTGTGGCATCCTCTTCCTGGATGAGGTTATGTACGCCCTGCACATGAGCTGCCATGCTGACGGAGGGCCCTTCCAGTGCAGCATCTGCCTGCATGCCTGCGCAGACAAGTACGACTTCACCACACACATACAGAGAGGGCTTCACCTGCCCACCATCGATGCTGAGGCCGATGCTGGGGCCGATGCTGAGGCTGATGCTCCAAAGGATTGTGTGTGATTTTGGTGCATTACAGACTTGGACCTTTAACACAGGCATAGCAGTATGAAAAAGAACAAAATAAACGGACTAAAGCGTACTGTATTGATTGAATGAGAAGAAGACGTTTTGCTCAACGTGCCATGATAGCTTCTGTAGGGAACTCATATCATCTAAACATTTATATTGGACATAATACAGAACAAACGATTGGCTGTTTCCTTTTTCTTCTTTTGTAAAGGAAAACGCTTTTGAAGAAAGTGGTACTACAAATAGACGCTTATTTTTAGTTTTTTTTGTTGCTAGGGTTTTTTTGTTTAGTTATTTTGACAAGGCAGTTCAGCGAACAACAAGGTACATCTGCACGGGCTGAATGTTCTCTTACCCGGTTGGTTCAATGTTCCAAATGGAATGAGGAAGTGGGAATTGATATGTAAAATGGGGAGATGGGGAAACATCAGTCGTCTGTCATAATCTCCTTCACAGTGGATGGGCAGAGCGATGACTAGTGATTGGACCGTCCTCAAATAAACGTCCTCAGGGAACGTGGCTGAGTCAAACAACATATCCTACGGTGCTTTCAGTTGCATCGGTCTCCACTTAACATCCAACTAAGTGTCTATGTTTTAATGTATTTTAGTTATAGATACTGTTTGTTCTGGGTTTTTTTGGGGGAGACTATTGTCACAGAACTTCCTCTAGACATTTTAAGCTGCTGCCTTAGTAGCTAGGATACAAACATTATATCACTAAAGACATTTGGGAAGGAAGAAAAATGCAAAAAGCAATATTTTTTTCTAAGTTGTTAATATGAAAAATTCATAATATCAGTGCCTGATATATTGAACAAAGTATTTTCTACCTGGTATGTTGATATGCAACAATGACTTTGCATTGAGTAAAGGGCCATGAGCTTGACTCTGTAAAACTGTTTACATTTGCAAATGTAGCAAACAAGATAATGAAGCAAAATTCCTGCAATTCAGAGTATTTTTCTCTCATGTGGACAGGACAGGACGATCACGAAACAAAACAGAGGCCTTTTGTCAGAAGGTTGAATGGGAGATAAAATGCAGTCAAATGATTTGTTCTGTTTGTTTGAATGGCACAGAGGCACTATCCATTCCATGTCTTTCTTTGTGTGCTCCTGCTCGTACACTTCGAAATGCTTTATTGTTTATACAGATGCCCTGTATTGGACTTTGTTCATCCTGTATGTTTTTTTTAAGAGAAGCTGATATACTGTAGCTTGGTTATAAGTATTGTTCTGTGAGCTTTACAGCTTTGAGCATCATAGGTTTACACAAGGCCCTATTGTTTTTGTATGTCTATTGCATTTATATAATACTTTCATATTTGGCTTTTAGTCATGTTGGGACTTGATTTGAACATAGCATGAAATTCTACTTGTTCCATGTACAGGTGAAAAAGGTGCCTTTTGACAGAAAGAAGCCATTGAATATCAACAATGTTTAGTGTTTTGTTCATCAAATTAGATGTAGTGCAACACCTCAACCTGGATTATGGCCTTGTAGTCCAAGCATTTGACATTATGTAGATAGATTAATACCATTTGAGCGTCAAAACAAATGTTACCACACAGCAACATTATCCCTCTATTTAGCTTGTTAGTACTTTGCTAGTGGACCACCTGTTTCACCTCTAAAAGACTCCCATTCATGTGTTTTTTCTCTCTGTCTCTCTCTCTCTCTCTCTCTCTCTCTCTCTCTCTCTCTCTATCTCTCTCTCCCTGTCTCTCTGTCTCTCTATCTCTCTCTCTCTCTCTCTCTCTCTCTCTCTCTCTCTCTCTCTCTCTCTCTCTCTCTCACTCTCTCTCTCCCGCTCCCTGTCTCTCTCTCTGTCTCTCTCTGTCTCTCTCGATCTCTCTCTGTCTCTCTCTCTCTCCCTGTCTCTCGCTCTCTCTCTGTGTCTCTGTCTCTCTCTCTCTGTGTCTCTGTCTCTCTCTCTGTCTCTCTCTGTCTCTCTCTCTCTGTGTCTCTGTCTGTCCCTCTCTCTCTTTCTCCCTGTCTCTCTCTCTTTCTCTCTCTCTGTCGCTCTCTCTCACTCTCTCTCTCCCTCTCCCTGTCTCTCTCTCACTCTCTCTCTCCCTCTCCCTGTCTCTCTCTCACTCTCTCTCTCCCTCTCCCTGTCTCTCTCTCACTCTCTCTCTCCCTCTCCCTGTCTCTCTCTCACTCTCTCTCTCCCTCTCCCTGTCTCTCTCTCTGTCTCTCTCTCTGTCTCTCTCGCTCTCTCTCTGTCTGTCTGTCTCTCTGTCTCTCTGTCTCTCCTTCTCTTTCTGTCTCACTCTCTGTCTCTCTCTCTCTCTCTCTCTTTCATTTGTATGAGCACTTCTTCCTATGATTCCCATTGCTGCTGAAAGGAATCAAACATGAGTTCAATCTAAACTGTCCATCCTCTGATGTACATAGTTATTTATACATGATCAGGGGATAATGTAATTAGAGTCTGCCGGGGATTCGGCAAGCAAGGATTTGTGTGAAATAGCGATGAAATCAACATAGCCTTAAAATGTTGCTACAAACGCCTCTCAGAAACAAAGAACCTGTAATAATAATACTAACATCTTTTCACAGAAACAGTCATGTGATTTCAAATAACATAATGAACGATTTTTGTTTTAAGTTTGAATTAGAAAAATGTTAACGCACTTCAGTTATTCTGTTTTATTTCCAAGGAAGAAAGATGATTGTGTTAAAATGTGTTATTAGCATGCTGTACACAGGTACTGCAAAAATAGACTAAGACAAAGAAACAACATGGACAGACAGGAGTATCTGTGTGTGGAAGAAGAGACAACATGGACAGACAGGAGTATCTGTGTGTGGAAGAAGAGACAACATGGATAGACAGGAGTATCTGTGTGTGGAAGAAGAGACAACATGGACAGACAGGAGTATCTGTGTGTGGAAGAAGAGACAACATGGACAGACAGGAGTATCTGTGTGTGGAAGAAGAGACAACATGGACAGACAGGAGTATCTGTGTGTGGAAGAAGAGACAACATGGACAGACAGGAGTATCTGTGTGCGGAAGAAGAGACAACATGGACAGACAGGAGTATCTGTGTGCGGAAGAAGAGACAACATGGACAGACAGGAGTATCTGTGTGCGGAAGAAGAGACAACATGGACAGACAGGAGTATCTGTGTGCGGAAGAAGAGACAACATGGACAGACAGGAGTATCTGTGTGCGGAAGAAGAGACAACATGGACAGACAGGAGTATCTGTGTGTGGAAGAAGAGACAACATGGACAGACAGGAGTATCTGTGTGTGGAAGAAGAGACAACATGGACAGACAGGAGTATCTGTGTGTGGAAGAAGAGACAACATGGACAGACAGGAGTATCTGTGTGTGGAAGAAGAGACAACATGGACAGACAGGAGTATCTGTGTGTGGAAGAAGCCAGTAAACCAGCGCGGACACGGACATGGCAAAAAAGGCAAATGTTTTGGTAAATTTTTTAACCGTCATTTTTTGAATGTTATTTCTTGTTTTTACACTTTATTGCATAGAAGTCGGGCTTAGATTGTTTGTTCCTTTATTTTGTTTTTTTCTGCTACCACCTTTATGTTTTGTGTTGTAGGGTTTTACATGCAAAAAAATGTAACAAAGATGGCAAAGATGTCTACATCTAAACTTGAATAATAATAATGATAATAATAATTAATAAAGTCATAAAACATGTTCTGAAATCTCTTTTTAGTCAGTGGTGCTTCCCATTACCATGCTGTGATGTATATAGCTCTAGCTCGCCACTACAGTCCCTGGTTCGAATCCAGACTGTATCACATCTGGCCGTGATTGGGAGTCCCATAGGGCGGTGCACAATTGGCTCAGCATCGTCCGGGTTTGGACGGGGTAGGCAGTAATTTTTAATAAGAATTTATTCTTAACTGACTTGCTCAGTTAAATTAAGGTAAAATACAGTTATTTTTAAACACACAAAAAAAACATTGAACCAGAAGAAGTGGGGCACGGACTTGCATACGAGGGATCCCATGGTACCACAAGCTGAATAAAACCTCCGACCTCTCTCTCCCTGGTGAGACTATTGATTTGTACCCCAGTGTTTGCAGGTGTTCTAGGAAAGGAGCATAATTATATTCCAGATTCCCACACAAGAGGGTAGACACCAGCCCCTGACTTATGGCCTGCTAGGGTTGTTACTGTTGATTATGTTAACCTCTCTCTTGTATTCCATGGATAAGACACAGACAGAAGTCAACAACAGGAAAGAGACAGTAATTACAGTTATTTATTGTAAATAATAGCTCAGTTCTGGCCTACACTCTTGTAATATGATATTGTAAACTACTGAGATAGAATAACACACAGACACTGGCTCTAACCAGAATAGAAAGAGGAGTGGGAGGCCCCGGTGCACAACTGAGCAAGAGGACACGTACATTAGAGTGTCTAGTTTGAGAAACAGACGCCTCACAAGTCATCAACTGGCAGCTTCATTAAATATTACCAGCAAAACACCAGTCTCAACGTCAGCAGTGGAGAGGCGACTCCGGGATGCTGGCCTTCTAAGGCAGAGTTCCTCTGTCCAGTGACTGTGTTCTTTTGCCAATCTTAATATTTTATTTTTATTGGCCAATCTGAGATATGGCTTTTTCTTTGCGACTCTGCTTAGAAGGCCAGCATCCCGGAGTCGGCTTTTCACTGTTGAAGTTGAGATTGGTGTTTTGCGGGAACTATTTAATGAAGCTGCCAGTTGAGGACTTGTGAGGCGTCTGTTTCTCAAACCAGACACTCCAATGTACTTGTTCTCTTGCTCAGTTGTGCACCGGGGCCTCACACTTCTCTTTCTATTCTGGTTAGAGCCAGTTTGCGCTGTTCTGTGAAGGGAGTAGTACACAGCGTTGTACGAGATCTTCAGTTTCTTGGCAATTTCTCGCTTGGAATAGCCTTCATTTCTCAGAACAAGAATAGACTAACGAGTTTCAGAAGAAAGTTCTTTGTTTCTGTCCATTTTGTGCCTGTAATCAAACCCACAAATGCTGATGGTCCAGTCCACAGCAGGCCAGGAAGAGAAAGAGTGTAGGTATCTCAGAACAGTAGGCCAGGAAGAGAAAGAGTGTAGGTATCTCAGCACAGTAGGCCAGGAAGAGAAAGAGTGTAGGTATCTCAGCACAGTAGGCCAGGAAGAGAAAGAGTGTAGGTATCTCAGCACAGCAGGTCAGGAAGAGAAAGAGAATGAATATAAGACCCTTGTACATTTTAGTCATTTAGTAGTATAACATCTGAGTTGTCTCGATTCAAAATCTGAGATGTTTACCAATAGCATTACTGGTAAGTTATCCTCCAATCAGACATCAGATCTACAGACCTCTAAATACAACATAACTAATTTTAAGAGGTGAAACAATGGGGGTTGGCAAGATAATGAGGCATTCCTAAAACAACACACAGGCATCCGAAGAAGAAGAGTCACTTTGGGGACTGGGCCGCACTACATACTTTTTTAAGTGAAGGCTTTCCTGAGTCTGCACCTTGGATCTCCTAACCTCCCTGTGTGATAAAAGAGAGACAGATCTGTGGTCTGGGAGAGGGTGATAAGGTCACCTGTAATCCTCCCACACTGCAGGCCAATCATTTCAAAACTGATCCACCTGAGAAATCACTCATTTATGACACAACTGTTATTATGTTTTTCAATTACAATTTTGCGTTATTTTACCAGATGGGATGAAAGTCAAGTCAAATAACCAATTTTACAAAATCGGATCAGGCATTGATCTTATTCAGTACTATATCATTAACTTATTTATGTTAGATATGAATCATGCTCACTCCATAATTTGGTTATAACGGTGTAGGCCGTCATTGCAAATAAGAATATGTTCTTAACTGACTTGCCTAGTTAAATAAAGGTTAATATATATATATATATATACATATACCTATATATATATATATATATATATATATATAAGTCCGACAGACACAGATGTGTTCTGTATTCTGGTCTCATCATATCGTGGCAATAATTTCCTTTACCATCCCCCTCCCTCTTCCCCATTCCGCTTCTACCTCCTCCGTCTGTTCCCCAATCTCAGATCTACAATCGTATCAGTTTCGCCTGGACTCCGCCATCATGGCGAATTTCCCAGATGATAGCCCAAGTATACTCCTTAGCACTCCAATGAACAACCTAATTTCAGCGGGCCCAACAAATCCTCGCCTAGCGTGCCGTGGCTTGACGCCGACCAAATTAATGAACAAACCATTCACTTGGTTTGCAATTTTAAACTCATCCAAGTGATTTAACAGACTACCATATTGGGGCGGCAGGGTAGCCTAGTGGTTAGAGCGTTGGACTACCGAAAGGTTGCAAGTTCAAATCTCAGAGCTGACAAGGTACAAATCTGTCGTTCTGCCCCTGAACAGGCAGTTAACCCACTGTCATTGAAAATAAGAATTTGTTCTTAACTGACTTGCCTAGTAAAATAAAGGTACAAAAGGCCCCTCCATCCTCCCTCCATCCTCCTTCGATAATCTCCCAATCCTACCTTGATCCTCCCTCGATCCTCTCTCGATCCTCCCTCCATCCTCCTTCGATCGTCTCTCAATCCTACCTTGATCCTCTCTCGATCCTCCCTCCATCCTCCTTCGATCGTCTCTCGATTCTCCCTCGATCTTCCCTCGACCCTCTTTCAATAATCTCTCCAAACCGCCGACATTGTTCCCTCCATCTGCAGACACTGGGATGGAAGATGAGAGGGAGGTGTGGACGTTGAGATTGTGCCAATAAAGGCTGCCGACCTGGTTTTTCCTATTTTAGCTTTCATTAGAGCTTTGCCCTCGATTAACACTTCGATTATCTCAGAGTGGCTTTGCATTTTAACAATAGGCTGTGATGTCATCCAGTCGGAGTACAAATATAAAATATCCTGCTTATTTGATTGGTCTGCATGCAGTCCAAGTTACTGTTTTTCAAATGTATTTATTATTATTTTTGACCCCTTTTCGTGGTATCCAATTGTTAGTAGTTACTGTCTTGTCTCATCGCTACAACTCCCATACGGACTCGGGAGAGGCAAAGGTCGAGAGCCATGCTTCCTCCGAAACATAACCCAACCAAGCCTCATTGCTTCTTAACACAGTGTGCATCCAACCCGGAAGCCAGCCGCACCAATGTGTCGGAGGAAACACCGTACACCTAGCGACCTGGTCAGCGTGCACTGCGCCCGGCCCGCCACAGGAGTCACTAGTGCACGATGAGACAAGGATATCCCTGCCGGACAAACCCTCCCTAACCCGGACGACGCTGGGCCAAACCCTCCCTAACCCGGACGACGCTGGGCCATTATTGGTAGGAATTCGAACATGTCCACCTCTTTTGTTGAATCGGAGGGTGTTACAAAACCACACGACATCGCAAACGCCTTTAATTCATATTTTCCAGGCAAATTGGACAAGTTGAGGAATGCTATGATTCCAACTGATGGCTCCATGCCATATACTAACTTATAAAATATTGTATCATGAAGGTGAGGCAATGCATGTTTGAATTTCACCAAGTAAAAACGGAAGAAAGGATGCTGTTTGATGATGTAGCTAAAGTACAGGGCTTTATCGTTGAAGACAAGGTTACTCCTCTGACCTCAGCTCGACACTAGAGGTCCTTGTCTCTGATGCCAGCTCTACCTTTACTGTCCCGTCATCTCTCCTCTGCCAGTCATGCATGTCAAGCAGTTCGTCTGCCATATGAATGATTTATCTCACACCCTTCGGAAGAACTACATCTCTGGCAGTCCAGCGCAAGACCTCCTCTCTCTATCTTTCAAAAAGGCCCTGCATAAAAGATGAAGAGTATGAGAGATGTGTGCTGATTAAAACACATGACAGGAGTGTTACAGCTGGATGTCTCTATATCATGATTGAGTAGCCCCATCTCTACCAGGGGGGCTCTTCTGTCCATTCCCCTGACGTCACATTATGGGATGGTTAGTCACAAGGGTTTAGGTGTTAAGACATTAGTCACAAGGGCTTAAGTGTTAAGACGTTAGTCACAAGGGCTTAGGTGTTACGACGTTAGTCACAAGGGTTTAGGTGTTAAGACGTTAGTCACAAGGGCTTAAGTGTTAAGACGTTAGTCACAAGGGCTTAAGTGTTAAGACGTCAGTCACAAGGGCTTAAGTGTTAAGACGTTAGTCACAAGGGTTTAGGTGTTAAGACGTTAGTCACAAGGGCTTAAGTGTTAAGACGTTAGTCACAAGGGCTTAAGTGTTAAGACGTTAGTCACAAGGGTTTAGGTGTTAAGACGTTAGTCACAAGGGTTTAGGTGTTAAGACGTTAGTCACAAGGGTTTAGGTGTTAAGACGTTAGTCACAAGGGCTTAAGTGTTAAGACGTTAGTCACAAGGGCTTAAGTGTTAAGACGTTAGTCACAAGGGTTTAGGTGTTAAGACGTTAGTCACAAGGGTTTAGGGGTTAAGACGTTAGTCACAAGGGTTTAGGTGTTAAGACGTTAGTCACAAGGGCTTAAGTGTTAAGACGTTAGTCACAAGGGCTTAAGTGTTAAGACGTTAGTCACAAGGGTTTAGGTGCTAAGATGTTAGTCACAAGGGTTTAGGTGTTAAGACGTTAGTCACAAGGGTTTAGGTGTTAAGACGTTAGTCACAAGGGCTTAAGTGTTAAGACATTAGTCACAAGGGTTTAGGTGTTAAGACGTTAGTCCCAAGGGTTTAGGTGTTAAGACGTTAGTCACAAGGGCTTAAGTGTTAAGACGTTAGTCACAAGGGCTTAAGTGTTAAGACGTTAGTCACAAGGGTTTAGGTGCTAAGATGTTAGTCACAAGGGTTTAGGTGTTAAGACGTTAGTCACAAGGGTTTAGGTGTTAAGACGTTAGTCACAAGACGTCCTGTCAGTGCTTTTACTAGGACTAACCCTGCTAATATTACCCCAGTCTCTTTAATTTCCCCCTCTGAGATGAGGTGACATCCAGGGCATATTATTGACTACCACAAAAATCCCTAGGAACCTCTCACCATTCTCTATGTGTTCCTGTCAGTGGTCTGAATCCTGTCAATGGTCTAATTCCTGTCAGGTTCCTGTCAATGGTCTGATTCCTGTCAATGGTCTGATTGAATCTAGGCCCTGGTGTTCCTGTCATGTGGATCACCAAATGGGGCTCTGCTTTCGGCTTCAGTACCGCTAATTCCAAAATATATTTTATTTGTTATAAAGTGTCTCTTCTAAATGAGGAAGCACATATTAATGATATGTAATTAATAACATCATATTAATTGTTTTGTATTCAGACTGTGAGCTACTCAATCAAGCTGTTTTTCTACAGCAGATATTCCAGACAGCCATACTTCACCTGATTGTCTTCCATTCATTTGCAACCAGCCTCACTCCAGTCAGCCAGTCACACACACACACACACACACACACACACACACACACCAGAGAGACTGATAAAATAGGACTAATGTGTCCCTTTGATTTCAATGGAAAAATATTTAATTCAGTCTCAAATGACATTCCACCCAGACAGATCAATGTCCCTTTAGTTGTGTGTGGTCAATATACAATCCAATTTATTTATAAAGGCCTTTTTACATCAGCCAATGTCACAAAGTGCTGTGCAGAAACCCAGCCTAAAACCCCAAACAGGAAGCAATGCAGATGTAGAAGCATGTTGGCTAGGAAAAACACCCGAGAAAGGCCAGAACCTAGGAAGAAACCTAGAGAGGAACCAGGCTCTGAGGGGTGGCCAGTCCTCTTCTGGCTGTGCCGGGTGGAGATTATAACAGAACATGTCCAATATGTTCAAACGTTCATAGATGACCAGCAGGGTCAAATAATAATAATCACAGTGGTAGTAGAGGGTGCAACAGGTCAGCACCTCAGGAGTAAATGTCAGTTGGCTTTTCATAGCTGATCATTCAGAGTTAGAGACAGCAGGTGCGGTAGAGAGAGAGAGTCGAAAACAGCAGGTCTGGGACAAGGTAGCACGTCTGCTGAACAGGTCAGGGTTCCATAGCCGCAAGCAGAACAGTTGAAACTGGAGCAGCAGCACGACCAGGTGGACTGGGGTCAGCAAGGAGTCATCAGTCCAGATAGTCCTGAGGCATGTTCCTAGGGCTCAGATCCTCTGAGAGAAGAGAGAAAGAAAGAGAGAAGGAGTAAGAGAAAGAGAGAAAATAGAGGGAGAGAATTAGAGGGAGCATACTTAAATTCACACAGGACACCGGATAAGACAGGATAAATACTCCAGATATAACAGACTGACCCTAGCCCCCCGACACATAAACTATTGCAGCATAAATACTGGAGGCTGAGACAGGAGGGTTCGGGAGACACTGTGGCTCCGTCCGACAATACCTCTGGACAGGGCCAAACAGGCAGGATATCATCCCGCCCACTTTGCCAAAGCACAGACCCCACACCACTAGAGGGATATCTTCAACCACCAATCTACTACCCTGAGACAAGGCCGAATATAGCCCACGAAAATCTCCCCCAAGATTACATCAGTGACTCAACCCACTCAAGTGACGCACCCCTCCTAGGGACGGCATGGAAGAGCACCAGTAAGCCAGTGACTCAGCCCCCGTAATAGGGTTAGAGGCAGAGAATCCCAGTGGAGAGAGGGGAACCGGCCAGGCAGAGACAGCAAGGGCGGTTCGTTGCTCCAGTGCCTTTACGTTTACCTTCACACTCCTGGGCCAGACTATACTCAATCATAGGACCTACTGAAGAGATGAGTCTTCAATAAAGACTTAAATGTCGAGACCGAGTCTGCATCTCTCACATGGATAGGCAGGCAATTCGCTAAAAATGGAAATCTATTAGAGCTCAGTTTTTTGGGACAGAAATTGTCTGATTTTTACAACGTTACGAAGATGGAAAAAAGCTGTCCTTGAAATATTCTTGATATGTTCGACAAAAGAAAGATCAGGATCCCAGAGTAACACCGAGGTCCTTCACAGTTTTATTTGAGAGGACTGTACAACCATCAAGATTAATTGTCAGATTCAACAGAAGATCTCTTTGTTTCTTGGGACATAGAACTAGCATCTCTGTTTAAAGTAAAACATTTGCCACCATCCACTTCCTTATGTCTGGAACACAGGCTTCCAGGGAGGGCAATTTTGGGACATCACCATGTTTCATTGAAATGTACAGCTGTGCATCATAGCAGTGAAAGCTGTGTATAGCAGTGAATGTTAACATTATGTTTCCGATTGGAGAGTTTACTGATATTTTGATCAAGAGCTGCTTGGTGTTTTTCAAATCACATCAACTGAGCTTCGACCATGGCTACACACAACACAACAACCAAACTGTAGAGCAGGCCTGGTCTACTCCGGTCCTCTGGGGACTGATTGGTGTCACACTTTTGCCCCAGTCCCAGCTAACACACCTGACTCCAATAATCAACTAATCAGAATGCAATTCAGTTTAAATCAGCTGTGTTTGCTAGGGATGGGGGAAAAGTGTGCCACCAATCATGCCCCCGAGGACCGGAGTTGCCCAGACCTGCTCTAAAGGATACTCCTTCAACTGGGCTCGCAAACACATTGTGTTTTCCTTTGTTTTATAGGTTCAGTAGCTCTATGGACTATTCAGAGAAATACAACATGAATTTGGAAGGGACATACTCCCCCAAAAAAGTTGCTTGCGAAGTTGGTTTCTTGAAGGAGGGGAGTCATGTTGAGAGTGAAACTTTCTTAAACTTGGCATTGCAAGAAAATGTAATTAAGATCACATTCATTTTTCATAGGTTTCGTCTAAATTAATCAAGCCCTTTAAAATCTAGACAAGGAAGAACACGGTTTTAAACCCTCCTTTTTAAGAGCATAGTCCTGTGCCAGCTTGTTGGATGGTTATGGGCGCGCTTGTTTTATAAAACATTACGGGGTAGAAGCATTGCCAACTTGCTGTTCTCAACCACTCCATCAACTCAACGATGGTCCACCCTGACCACTGTCGCTCTGTGTTTGATAAGTGGACTGGCAGGATTGGTCAAATGTTGAGTATGGTGAGTGGGGTAGATAGGATAGGGGAGAGGGGAGGGGATTGGAGAGGAGAGGAGAGGAGAAGGGAGAGGAGAGGAGAGGAGAGGAGAGGAGAGGAGAGGAGAGGAGAGGAGAGGAGAGGACACTGGAAGGGAGAGTGATGTGCCTGGCAGGGGTACAGGAGAAGAGTGGGTCTGATCAGAAGCACTAGCCTGAGTGATGAAGAGAAGGATGGGGGGGGAAACGGAGTACAGAGGGAGAGAGAGAAGGAGAAAGCGGGAGGGAGCGTCATTCAGGCAGGTGTGGCACGGGTGATGGAGGGAGTGATGGAGGGAGAGACAGTGAGAGAAAGACGGAGAGAGCACTTCTCAGGCTGGTGTGGCACGGGTTATGGAGGGAGAGACAGTGAGAGAAAGACGGAGAGAGCACTTCTCAGGCTGGTGTGGCACGGGTGATGGAGGGAGTGATGGAGGGAGAGACAGTGAGAGAAAGACGGAGAGAGCACTTCTCAGGCTGGTGTGGCACGGGTGATGGAGGGAGTGATGGAGGGAGAGACAGTGAGAGAAAGACGAAGAGAGCACTTCTCAGGCTGGTGTGGCACGGGTGATGGAGGGAGTGATGGAGGGAGAGACAGTGAGAGGAAGACGGAGAGAGCACTTCTCAGGCTGGTGTGGCACGGGTGATGGAGGGAGAGACAGTGAGAGAAAGACGGAGAGAGCACTTCTCAGGCTGGTGTGGCGTGGGTGATGGAGGGAGTTATGGAGGGAGAGACAGTGAGAGAAAGACGGAGAGAGCACTTCTCAGGCTGGTGTGGCGTGGGTGATGGAGGAAGTGATGGAAAGAGAGGGAGAGGCGGATAGAGAGAGTGTGACAGACAGGGGGATAGATGGACAGAGAGAAACCATCTCTTCTCTCATGCTGGATTCGTGGCAAGGGCCATGCCAACACTGCTGACAGAGTGGTACATGCAAATGGGAGTAGAGAGCCCGTGCCAGGCTGTACTTACAACATCCTTCCTCTCCCCGGCTAGCAGCAAGGCCAACTGGAGGTGACTTCTGATGGATGGGCCCAGGCACTGACTGAGGAAAAGCAGTGTACATCAAAAAACAGCCACCAAGTGCCAACTCTTAGCTATAAATAATTTATAATACATTCTCTAACCTTTTCAAATATAAACGTCTTAAAAGTTTATCAAACAATGCTCACTCTATTGTCCAATATAAGGTAAGTTTTGCTTAGGATCTCCATCACTCCTGCTCCCTGGCATCAGCCGCAGTGTGTGTTAGTGTTAGTTTGTTAATGTGTTGATCATTGACAGGAAGTGACGAACAGAAAAGCATGGTGTTTTAGTACACACAGAGACAGAAAGACAGACACACACACACACACACACACACACACACACACACACACACACACACACAAAGCTGGCTGCTTTTAAATACCGTTTGGTGGTATCAGCTGTGTAAAGCGCAGTGTCACAGTGTTTTGCTAATCAATTCATCCACTGATGTGATTAGAAGACAGATTACATCAACACCTGAACAGAGCTCCCGGTCTTCCTCTTTCAGAATCCACTGACCAATAAGCTGCCTCATCATCACAGATATGTACGGTGTCCATATTAGGACAGCCTCAATCTCAGCAGGACTTTTAATAATATGGACACTGTAGATCTGGAATTGTGGTCTAATTTGAGCTGGACCTGGAGCTATGTTGAATAATGAATGTGTGAGGGAAGTGGAAAGCAGGATTACATATTACCTCTCTGTCTCCCCCTGTCTCTCTATCTCCCTCTCTATTTCCCCATCTCCCCCTGTCTCCTTCTCCATCTCTATCTCCCCGTCTCCTTCTCCCTCTCATCTCCCCCTGTCTATCTCCACCCGTCTCTATGTCTCCCCTGTCCGATCTCCCCCTCTCCTTCTCCCTATTTCTCTCAATGTCTCCCCTGTCTCCTATCTCCCTGTCTCATCTCCCCCTGTCTATTTCCCCATCTCCCCGTCTCTTTGTCTCCCCTGTCTCCATCTCCTCTCTATTTCCCCGTCTCCCCTATCTCCCCCGTCTCTCTGTCTCCCCCCGTCTCTCTATCTCCCCTGTCTCCTTCTCCCTCTCTATTTCCCCATCTCCCCCCGTCTCTCTGTCTCCCCCTGTCTCTCTATCCCCGTGTCTCCCCTATCTCTGCCTGTGAGAGCCCTACAAACAGCCAATGGCATATGAAACACACACACACACACAGTACATGCACCATGTGGCCAGCATGGATCTAAAGTGTAGCGCCTCTTTCTTTGGTAATCAATTATCAGTGTTCTATTAACATCCATCTTCTTGATCTTTTGTGTGACTTCGTGTGTCTCTTTTAGAAGTAACTTTGTCACTAGCCAACATCAGAAGAAATTAGCCGAAAAGCTAAAACAAATGATCCCGTCTTTCACAAAAATACTATTTTACACTGGACACACACACAAGTATTCACGCACACAAATACACACTTAGGCATTCAGACACACACACGCACACACACGCACACACGCACGCACGCACACACACACACACACACACACACACACACACACACACACACACACACAGGACAGTTGCACATGCAGTCAGAAGACAAAGGGCAGAATTCCCTTGGAAATGATATTGCCAGACAATTCATCATCTGAAGTATTCTTAGTTTCCATGGATACGCAGCCTTCCCTCCAAAGAAGCTGTACTGCGACATAAGTGAACATTGTCACGTCTCTATTCCAGTTCTGGGAAGGAACAAAGAGAGAAAGAGAGAAAAGCAAAGATAGAAAAGAAGAAAATAGGATAAAGGGAATCTTGGGAACGTTGTGAATGAGGCCCTTTATCTACTTCCCCAGTGCCAGATGAATTGGTGGATACCATTTGTATGTCTCTGTGTGTAGTATGCTAGTATGCCATAGACATCCAGGTTGTTAATCTGATCCTGCAGGTTCTCTGGTGGGGAAAGCTGCCTGATGGCGTCCAACTTCTCTGGATCAGGCCTGACTCCTGATTGGTCAATGAGTTGTCCCAGAAAGTGTAGCTGTGTTTTAGTTCGGTTGACTCCACCTTCTGCACGACAGTCTTCAGTCGCTGGTTATGCTCCTTCATGGTATTCGCATACTGTATACCAGAATATCATCTATAGAAACGTCAACTTCTTCTAGGACATGCAATGTCTCTGTCATTTTTCTCTGGAGGAATTATTGAGCACTTGTTATTCCAAATAGCAGGCGGCGGAAACAGTATTGGCCAAAAGGTGTAATGAAGGTTGTCAGAATTCTGCTCTGTGAAGGAGCCAGAACCCGCTTGCCGTATCCAATGACGACAACAACAACTGGTGTAGCAGCTCTTTGTTAACAACAGCTGGTGCACAATCTCTAATGTTAAGGAAGTCTCATTTAACCAAGAGAGTTTTCATCTACATTTTTCGTAGCTGTCTATTTACCACCACAAATCGATCCTGGCACTAAGACTGCACTCAATGAGCTGCATAGCGCCATAAAGCAAACAAGAAAATGCACACCCAGACGCGCCACTTCTCGTGGTCTGTGATTTTAATGCAGTGGAACTGAAATGTGTTCTACCTCATTTTTACCAGCATGTCATATGTGTATGACTACTCCCCACACAGAAATGCATGCAAGGCTCTCCCTCGCCCTGACCACAACTCTATCCTCATGATTCCTGCTTACAAGCAAAAACTCAAACAGAAGGTACCAGTGATCTGCTCAATACGGAAGTGATCTGATGAAAATGCTAAGCTACAGGACTGTTTCGTTAGCACAGACTGGATTATGTTCTGGGATTCATCTGATAACAGTGAGCAGATAACACATTAGTCACCGACTTCATTAATAAGTGCATCGACGTGTCGTCCCCACAATGACCGTACGTAACATATCCCAACCAGAAACCATGGTTTCTCCTGCCCAAAGTGGGGCGGTCCCTCGTGGGGAAGGAGGTCGAAGGGGGATGAATGTAGCGGACATGAGTCGGGAATGGTTGCTCATGGTCACGTGATGAGGTAGCCCTGCCTGCGAACTTCAAAACCATTCAAAACCAAAACAAAAGAGAATTTCCTCTTGGTCTAAGACGTTGGTTGCTCCCATGGGAGACCAGGGTTCATATCCAGCATGTTAGTTTTATAAGAAATACCGCTATGACCTCCAACAAGCCATCAAACAGGCAAAGTGTAAATACAGGAGTAAGATCGAATCCTACTACGCCGGCTCTGACGCTCGTTGGATGTGACAGGGCTTGCAAACTATCATCGATTACAAAGGGAAAAGGGAATCGACTACAGCTCAGTGTTCAACCCCCTAGTGCCCTCTAAGCTCATCACTAAGCTCAGGACCCTGGGACTGAACACCTCCTTCTAAAACTATATCCTGGACTTCCTGACTGGCCGCCCCTAGGTGGTGATTGTAGGCAACAACACATCCGCCACCCTGACCCTCAACACGGGGGCCCATCAGGGGTGCGTGCTTAGTCCCCTCCTGTACTTCCTGCTCACCCACGACTGTGTGGCCGCGCATGACTCCAACACAATCATTAAGTTTGCTGATGACACGAAGGTGGTAGGCGGGATCCCTGACAACGATGAGACAGCGTTAGGAGAGGAGGTCAGTGTCCTGGCAATGTGGTACCAGGACAACAACCTCTCCCTCAGCGTCAGCAAGACACAGGAGCTCATCGTGGACTACAGGAAATGGAGGGCCGAGCACGCCCCTATCCACATCGACGGGGCTGTTGTGGAGCGGGTCAAGAGCTTCAAGTTCCTCTGTGTCCACATCACTAAGGAATTATCATGGTCAAAACACGCCAACACAGTTGTGAAGAAGACACGATAACACCTCTTCCCCCTCAGGAGGCTGAAAAGATTTGGCATGGGTCCTCAGATCCTTTAAAGGTTCTACAGTTGCACCATTGAGAGCATCTTGACTGGCTGCATCACCGGTTGGTGTGGAAACTGCTTGGTATCCGACAGCAAGGCGATACAGAGGGTAATGCATACGGTCCAGGACATCACTGGGGCCGAACTCCCTGCCATCCAGAAACTCTATACCAGGTGGGGTCAGAGGAAGGCCCTAAAATGTGTCAAAGATTCCAGCCACTCAAGTCAAAGACTGTTCTATCTGCTATCACATGGCAAGCGGTACCAATGCACCAAGTCTGGAACCAATAGGACCCTGAACATCTTCTGCCCCCAAGCCATAAGACTGCAACATTGTTATGGCCCTAGGCCCTCAGCCCTCACCCTCCTGATCCAACAGGTCCCAGACGTGATCAATGGGTTTGAGATCCGGACTGACATTCCTGTCGTGCAGGAAATCACGTTTAGAACGAGCAGTATGGCTGGTTGCATTGTCATTACAGAGGGCAATTTCAGGATGAGCCTGCAGGAAGGGTACCACATGAGGGAGGGTCATGTCAGGATGAGCCTGCAGGAAGGGTACCACATGAGGGAGGGTCATGTCAGGATGAGCCTGCAGGAAGGGTTCCACATGAGGGAGGGTCATGTCAGGATGAGCCTGCAGGAAGGGTTCCACATGAGGGAGGGTGAGCAGGAAGGGTGAGGGAGGGTCAGGATGAGCCTGCAGGAAGGGGGAGGGTCATGTCATGAGGGAGGGTCATGTAAGGATGAGCCTGCAGGAAGGGTACCACATGAGGGAGGAGGATGTCTTCCCTCTAACGCACAGCATTGAGATTGCCTGCAATGACAACAAGCTCAGTCCGATGATGCTGTGACACACCGTCCCAGAATATGACGGACCCTCCACCTCCAAATCGATCCCGCTCCAGAGTACAGGCCTCTGTGTAATGCTCATTCCTTCAACGATAAACGTGAATCCGACCATCACCCCTGGTGAGACAAAACCGCGACTCTTCAGTGAAGAGCCCTTTTTGCCAATCCTGTCTGGTCTGGTCCAGCCTCTCTCAGCTTATTGCAGACAGTCTGAGCACTGATGGAGGGATTGTGCATTCCTGGTGTAACCCAGGCAGTTGTTGTTGCCATCCTGTACCTGTCCTGCAGGTGTGATGTTTGGATGTACCGATCCTGTGCAGGTGTGGTTACACGGTGTCTGCCACTGCGAGGACGATCAGCTGTCAGTCCTGTCTCCCTGTAGTGCTGTCTTAGGCGTCCCACAGTACGGACATTGCAATTTATTGCCCTGGCCACATCTGCATGCCTCCTTGCAGCATAACTAAGGCATGTTCACGGAGATGAGCAGGGACCCTGGGTATCTTTCTATTGGTGTTTTTCAGAGTCAGTAGAAAGGCCTCTTTAGTGTCCTAAGTTTTCATAACTGTGACCTTAATTTCCTACCGTCTGTAAGCTGTTAGTGTCATAAACAAGTTGAGTTCATAATAATTTACTTTATTTAGTAAATTCCTAATTATTATTATTATTATTATTATTTTGAGTCCAGTAAATCTGATATACTTGAATCCAAAATGTAACATTTTCCCAGACCTTTTTTAATTGTTTTTGTTACGGTGACTATTGAATATTAGCTAGCAATGTCATTTCTAATCTTTATTTTCAGCTCACTCATTGATTGACATGAGCTGTGCTCCCCAGAGCCCTGCTCTCTGGTTCCAAAGCAGCTGCAGCATCACCCATCTGTCTCTTTGACATAATTATGATACATACCAGGAGAATCTTGATGCTCTTTCCCATTTCCGTTCGATTAGGTTTATGATTCTATCCTATTTGCCTCGACCCTCACTCAGCAGTTTTATTTGGAAGAAGAAAAAAGTTGTCTTATGTCTATACACACAGGTCAATCTGATCCTAACCTGGTATCTCACTACACACAGGTCAATCTGATCCTAACCTGGTATCTCACTACACACAGGTCAATCTGATCCTAACCTGGTATCTCACTACACACAGGTCAATCTGATCCTAACCTGGTATCTCACTACACACAGGTCAATCTGATCCTAACCTGGTATCTCACTACACACAGGTCAATCTGATCCTAACCTGGTATCTCACTACACACAGGTCAATCTGATCCTAACCTGGTATCTCACTACACACAGGTCAATCTGATCCTAACCTGGTATCTCACTACACACAGGTCAATCTGATCCTAACCTGGTATCTCACTACACACAGGTCAATCTGATCCTAACCTGGTATCTCACTACACACAGGTCAATCTGATCCTAACCTGGTATCTCACTACACACAGGTCAATCTGATCCTAACCTGGTATCTCACTACACACAGGTCAATCTGATCCTAACCTGGTATCTCACTACACACAGGTCAATCTGATCCTAACCTGGTATCTCACTACACACAGGTCAATCTGATCCTAACCTGGTATCTCACTACACACAGGTCAATCTGATCCTAACCTGGTATCTCACTACACACAGGTCAATCTGATCCTAACCTGGTATCTCACTACACACAGGTCAATCTGATCCTAACCTGGCATTTCACTACACACAGGTCAATCTGATCCTAACCTGGTATCTCACTACACACAGGTCAATCTGATCCTAACCTGGTATCTCATCTCACTACACAACCTGGTATCTCACTACACACAGGTCAATCTGATCCTAACCTGGCATTTCACTACACACAGGTCAATCTGATCCTAACCTGGTATCTCACTACACACAGGTCAATCTGATCCTAACCTGGTATCTCACTACACACAGGTCAATCTGATCCTAACCTGGTATCTCACTACACACAGGTCAATCTGATCCTAACCTGGTATCTCACTACACACAGGTCAATCTGATCCTAACCTGGTATCTCACTACACACAGGTCAATCTGATCCTAACCTGGTATCTCACTACACACAGGTCAATCTGATCCTAACCTGGTATCTCACTACACACAGGTCAATCTGATCCTAACCTGGTATCTCACTACACACAGGTCAATCTGATCCTAACCTGGTATCTCACTACACACAGGTCAATCTGATCCTAACCTGGTATCTCACTACACACAGGTCAATCTGATCCTAACCTGGTATCTCACTACACACAGGTCAATCTGATCCTAACCTGGTATCTCACTACACACAGGTCAATCTGATCCTAACCTGATATCTCACTACACACAGGTCAATCTGATCCTAACCTGGTATCTCACTACACACAGGTCAATCTGATCCTAACCTGGTATCTCACTACACACAGGTCAATCTGATCCTAACCTGGCATTTCACTACACACAGGTCAATCTGATCCGAACCTGGCATTTCACTACACACAGGTCAATCTGATCCTAACCTGGTATCTCACTACTCACAGGTCAATCTGATCCTAACTTGGTATCTTACTACACACAGGTCAATCTGATCCTAACCTGGTATCTCACTACACACAGGTCAATCTGATCCTAACCTGGTATCTCACTACACACAGGTCAATCTGATCCTAACCTGGTATCTCACTACACACAGGTCAATCTGATCCTAACCTAGGCATTTCACTACACACAGGTCAATCTGATCCTAACCTGGTATCTCACTACACACAGGTCAATCTGATCCTAACCTGATATCTCACTACACACAGGTTAATCTGATCCTAACCTGGTATCTCACTACACACAGGTCAATCTGATCCTAACCTGGTATCTCACTACACACAGGTCAATCTGATCCTAACCTGGCATTTCACTACACACAGGTCAATCTGATCCTAACCTGGTATCTCACTACTCACAGGTCAATCTGATCCTAACCTGGTATCTCACTACACACAGGTCAATCTGATCCTAACCTGGTATCTCACTACACACAGGTCAATCTGATCCTAACCTGGCATTTCACTACCCACACAGGTCAATCTGATCCTAACCTGGCATTTCACTACTCAAAGTCATTCTGATGGATTCCTCATCCTGCTACTTACTAAGACTAAGACCAAACCTTCAAAATTCAGAGTTAACCTTAAACACTTTGAAATGTGACGTTTGCAACGACTTCAAAATTTGACATTTGAGAAATATGGATGAACATCGAATTCTGATGTGAGACTGTGAGAGCTAGTTGGATCTGGTACTCTAGGGGTTGTCCCACCTTATCTGCTGTGCAGCCACTGGAGGTTTCTGTGTAAGAGTAATTGTAGTCGATTCTGAGCAGGCATCCTTCAAGGGACCTTTAGGGGATGTACTGTATACTTAGCAAGCACAGTCCTTGTTCATTGAGCGCAACATGTCTCAGATCTGTCTCTCTCTCTCTCTCTCTCTCTCTCTCTCTCTCTCTCTCTCTCTCCCTCTCTCTCCCTCTCTCTCTCACTCTCTCTCTCACTCTCTCTCTCACTGTCTCTCGCTCTCTCTCTCGCTCTCTCTCTCAGTATGGATGACAGTGTTACTTCATGTCTCAAACTGGTACGTACAGTAGGGCCGTACGTGGGTAATTCCACACTTGCATGACTGACAAGATTAAAGAAGGGTCTCCCTTATTAAAGGTTACTCCACTGACTGAACATTCACTTTGTATTACATGGTGTCAGAAGTGTGTTTCACATCCTCCTAAGTAAGTAGACAATGGTGGAAGTTTAACCTACCACACAATTTTAGCTTTGATAAACCGACTGAATGGACAGATTGGAAACAACATTTCATGATATTCAGAAAGATGGCGATGTGCAGGTCAGTTCCCTCATGGATAGATTTTCAAATTGGTCACTTTTAGAGGAGAGGACGAGAAAGCAGACGAATACTTTCTTCCTAAATAGACTTTGCCTGTTTTTTTTTCTAAATCAAAGACGACACCGGCCTCGGGAAAAGGTAGAGACATTTATCAGAACCCTTTGCGAGCTTTCAGACCATTGTGACTTTGGTGCGAAAAGAGATATTCAAGATCAAATTGTCGTGGCCATACTGGATAAAGGACTTAAACAGCAGTTGGAGACAGATCTCACATTGGCAACTACTATACAGACAATCCGTCAGTCAGGGAAGGCTAGCATGCAAGTAAGCCGGCAGGGAGAAGCAGCATGTGCTATGTAGGAGATTGCACGGGGATGAGGCACAAGAAGAATTCAAAATGGCACCAAAACGCAATGTCAAGGGACACTGAGCGTGCAGATGGAAAACACAACCGGTGTGGGAAAATGCAACATAAAAACAGGATAGATGTCCAGCTTTCAAGTCTTCATTCGATAAGTGTCAGAAAACAGGACATTGGGAAAGAATGTCACACAAAATCGGTGAGTGAAGTTACAGAAAATTAAGACCAGACATCATTTTTTGGGGGATCCATTAGCAATGTCAGTGTAATTCCTCATTGGTGCAACACCTGTGAAATATAAAATGGACACTTCAGACCCTATTGTAATGTGTGAAGAGACATTGGATAGGCTCATTCCACAGTGAACATTGCAGCCGTCTACCATTTCTCAGTCCCTTGGGCCAGTTGAATTGTTTAGCGCAATTTCAATGGACCACTACATACAAAGAAAAGCATTATTTCTTCCCAGGATATGTCAATCGGAGAACAGTTTGAATAACTCACTCAGCCGGTCAGCAGCAGCTGAGATGGGCCCGGTGAAACGCATCGATGAGGTCCATGATGCATTCGGAGAACAGCCGGTCAGCAGCAGCTGAGATGGGCCCGGTGAAGCGCATCGATGAGGTCCATGATGCATTCGGAGAACAGTTTGAACAACTCACTCAGCCGGTCAGCAGCAGCTGAGATGGGCCCGGTGAAACGCATCGATGAGGTCCATGATGCATTCGGAGAACAGTTTGAACAACTCACTCAGCCGGTCAGCAGCAGCTGAGATGGGCCCGGTGAAACGTATCGATGAGGTCCATGACGCATTCGGGGGAACACGGCTTGCACAACACAGAACCTGTGAAAATAGGACTAAAAGAAAACACCACAGCCATATTCTGAGCACACAGCACAGAGTCTCACTACCACGGATAGAGAAGGTGACAGAGGAGTTGTGAAGCACAGGAGGCTGCAGAGGGGAGGACGGCTCATAATAATGGCTGGAAGGGAGTGAATGGAATGGCATCAACCACATGGAAAACAGCCATTACTACTGTATGAGTCCATCCTACCCAATTAAGGGGCCACCGGCCACCTGTGCTATGGGGAAAAGGGAAGTTCAACGTTGTGGAGAAAGTGACACAGCCTACGGATTGGTGTGCACCCATTGTGCCTGTCCCGAAGAAAAATGGGGAAGTGTGTATATGTGTGAACATGCTAAATGAAGCTGTGAAAAGAGAAGAGTTCAACCTACCCACCTCGGAAGAGATACACGCAAAGCCTAACGGAGCCACAGCAGACTCATCACATTAAATCAAATCTAATGTAATTTTCACACGCTTCATAAACAACAGTTGTAGACTAACAGTGAAAAGCTGACTTACAGGCCAATCCCAACAATGCAGAGAGAAAGAATTTAACAAGATACTGACTGTTACTTTTGCTTTTGACCCCCCCTTTGTTCAGGGACACATTATTCCATTTCTGTTGGTCACATGTCTGTGGAACTTGTTCAGTTTATGTCTCAGTTGTTGAATCTTGTTATGTTCATACAAATATTTACACATTTGCTGAAAATAAACGCAGTTGACAGTGAGAGGACATTTCTTTTATTGCTGAGTTTAGTCTCTCTATTGTTATTTTACTGCTGCTCTTTAATTACTTGTTACTGTTATCTCTTATTCTTCTCCGTATTTTTTGAAACTGCATTGTTGGTTAGGGGCTCGTAAGTAAGCATTTCACTGTAAGTTCTACTAGACCTGTTGTATTCAACATTTCACTGTAAGTTCTACTAGACCTGTTGTATTCAGCATTTCACTGTAAGTTCTACTAGACCTGTTGTATTCAGCATTTCACTGTAAGTTCTACTAGACCTGTTGTATTCAGCATTTCACTGTAAGTTCTACTAGACCTGTTGTATTCGGCATTTCACTGTAAGTTCTACTAGACCTGTTGTATTCAGCATTTCACTGTAAGTTCTACTAGACCTGTTGTATTCAGCATTTCACTGTAAGTTCTACTAGACCTGTTGTATTCAGCATTTCACTGTAAGTTCTACTAGACCTGTTGTATTCAGCATTTCACTGTAAGTTCTACTAGACCTGTTGTATTCGGCATTTCACTGTAAGTTCTACTAGACCTGTTGTATTCAGCATTTCACTGTAAGTTCTACTAGACCTGTTGTATTCAGCATTTCACTGTAAGTTCTACTAGACCTGTTGTATTCAGCATTTCACTGTAAGTTCTACTAGACCTGTTGTATTCGGCGCATGTGACTCATACAATTTTATTTGATTTTATTTGAACACAATGTTATCACCATCAATAATAACTGAGAAGAGTTGCATCCTCAGTGAACCAGAAACGTCTTGGATGCATGGTGTGTGTCCAGGGTTTTCTCCCTATGTCCCAAATACACCCTATTACCTTTACAGTACAATGCTTTTGACTAGGTACCAGGACCCATAGTGCTCTGGTCTAAACTAGTGCACTATATAGAGAAAATGGTGCCATTTGGTTCACAGTCTTTGTCTGTCGATGGTGTAGTCCCAGTTCTTCCCACCCCACCCTCCACCCCACCTGGCTGTCTTCTATGTGAACTAGAGGTCGACCGATTATGATTTTTCAACGCCGATACCGATTATTAGAGGACCAAAAAAGCCGATACCGATTAAACCATTTAAATCGATTTTTATATTTTTATTTGTAATAATGACAATTACAACAATACTGAATGAACACTTATTTTAACTTAATATAATACATCAATAAAAATCCATTTAGCCTCAAATAAATAATGAAACATGTTCAATTCGGTTTAAATAATGCAAAAACAAAGTGTTGGAGAAGAAAGTAAAAGTGCAATATGTTCCATGTAAAAAAGCTAACGTTTCAGTTCCTTGCTTGAGTTCCTTGCTTCCTTCTTAGCTGACTTGCCTAGTTAAATAAAGGTGTAAAAAAAAAATACAGATTTCCGATTGTTATGAAAACTTGAAATCGGCCCTAATTAAATCGGCCCTAATTAAATCGGCCCTAATTAAATCGGCCCTAATTAAATCGGCCATTCCGATTAATCGGTCGACCTCTAATGTGAACACTAAATATTGGACCGAAGGCTTAGTCTGTTCTCCCTCAAGCATTGAAAGGTTTTTGACATGTGAACAGTTATTTCTGACATGTGACGTCTATGTATCTAGCTGCCCCCAAGGCAATCGGCAGGCGTAAGACCTCAGAGATGAAGAAAGTAATGACAAATCTCAAGGACAGGAACAGCAGATCAATGGCTCTAGGCCCCATTTAAACAAGACATGTCACTTCAAGCATATAAAACCTTTGACAGGCTATAAAGAGATTAGCAATGCAGTGTGCCACAGGTCGGTTTCTGGAATGAGTGTTATTGCCTGCTTGTACGTGTACCACTAACCACAAGGTGTACGTGTACCACTAACCACAAGGTGTACGTGTACCACTAATCATAAGGTGTACGTGTACCACTAACCACAAGGTGTACGTGTACCACTAACCATAAGTTGTACGCATACCACTAACCACAAGGTGTACGTGTACCACTAACCACAAGGTGTACGTGTACCACTAACCACAAGGTGTATGTGTACCACTAACCATAAGGTGTATGTGTACCACTAACCATAAGGTGCTGTCACAATGGTGTCCAGGTCTGCTCTCATGTTCTGTCAATTTGAGTTTTTCAATTTCCCTTGGAAGTAGGCCTAGGCCGGGAATCTGATACCCGGTTAGATCCACTTTAAAGCACTATTGACATTTAAAGGTAATTTCTCATTTAGCGGTATTCTGCAGCGTTTACCTCTCCACAAATGTGGTAACATTGCATAAAAGTTGAGTTGTCCACAAGCACGACCAGATTGAATCTGGGCTCTAATTTCTGAAGAACATGGTTGATTCATTATTTAATGCATTACAACATGGATACTCTTAGTGTTAAAAGCTGTCCCGCTTTCTTTCTTCTTTATTTCTTCTCTGAAATGTATATATAGGTTCAAAGTTCCCGGTTGGGAAAGCAACTAAACACTAACGACAACAAAATGGCTCTTTGTGGGAAACAATTTCAGTAATGCAGGCACACACACACACACACACACACACACACACACACACACACACACACACACACACACACACACACACACACACACACACACACACACACACACACACACACACACACACACACCACTGAAGAATTTCCTTCTTTCCTTCTCCATCTATAATTTCTTCTTAACAAGTGGCTTGTTTGACATTTGCAGAATCACGCAGAAAGCCAACGTCAAGCTGATTTGCATTTCATTACTTTCTAGGGCAGTAAAGTGTCCCAAAAAGTAGGGGGGAATTAGTTTACAGAGTCATAGTGGATTACTCTAAAGGAGACATTACATGAGTGGATAAGATGCTTACCCACAATCCTGTGGGAGGGTTTTATTTGGTAGAGAAAGGGCAAAACATGCACACATGGAGGGAGAGAGGCTCTGCTTAGAATTTCACTTCTACCCTTAGCTATGGTAGCCTTAGATATGGTAGCCTTAGCTATGGTAGCCCTATATATGGTAGCCTTAGATATGGTAGCCCTAGATATGGTAGCCTTAGATATGGTAGCCTTAGCTATGGTAGCCCTAGATATGGTAGCCTTAGATATGGTAGCCTTAGCTATGGTAGCCCTATATATGGTAGCCTTAGATATGGTTGCCCTAGATATGGTAGCCTTAGATATGGTAGCCCTAGATATAGTAGCCTTAGATATGGTAGCCCTATATATGGTAGCCTTAGATATGGTAGCCTTAGATATGGTAGCCTTAGATATGGTAGCCCTAGATATGGTAGCCTTAGATATGGTAGCCCTAGATTTGGTAGCCCTATATATGGTAGCCTTAGATATAGTAGCCTTAGATATGGTAGCCCTAGATATGGTAGCCTTAGATATGATAGCCCTATATATGGTAGCCTTAGATATGGTAGCCTTAGCTATGGTAGCCTTAGCTATGGTAGCCCTATATATGGTAGCCTTAGATATGGTAGCCTTAGCTATGGTAGACCTATATATGGTAGCCTTAGATATGGTAGCCCTAGATATGGTAGCCTTAGATATGGTAGCCCTAGATATGGTAGCCTTAGATATGGTATCCCTACATATGGTAGCCTTAGATATGGTAGCCCTAGATATGGTAGCCTTAGATATGGTAGCCTTAGATATGGTAGGCCTAGATATGGTAGCCTTAGATATGGTAGCCCTAGATATGGTAGCCCTATATTTGGTAGCCTTAGATATGGTAGCCCTAGATATGGTAGCCTTAGATATGGTAGCCTTAGCTATGGTAGCCCTATATATGGTAGCCTTAGATATGGTAGCCCTAGATATGGTAGCCTTAGATATGGTAGCCCTATATATGGTAGCCTTAGATATGGTAGCCCTAGATATGGTAGCCTTAGATATGGTAGCCCTAGATATGGTAGCCTTAGATATGGTAGCCCTAGATATGGTAGCCTTAGATATGGTAGCCCTATATATGGTAGCCCTAGATATGGTAGCCTTAGATATGGTATCCCTAGATATGGTAGCCTTAGATATGATACCTTAGCTATGGTAGCCTTAGATATGGTAGCCCTAGATATGGCAGCCTTAGATATGGTAGCCCTATATATGGTAGCCTTAGATATGGTAGCCCTAGATATGGTAGCCTTCGATATGGTAGCCCTAGATATGGTAGCCTTAGATATGGTAGCCCTATATATGGTAGCCCTAGATATGGTAGCCTTAGATATGGTATCCCTAGATATGGTAGCCTTAGATATGGTATCCTTAGATATGGTAGCCCTATATATGGTAGCCCTAGATATGTTAGCCTTAGATATGGTAGTCCTAGGTATGGTAGCCTTAGATATGACAGCCTTAGGTATGGTAGCCTTAGATATGATAACCTTAGATTATGGTAGCCTTAGATATGACAGCCTTAGGTATGGTAGCCTTAGATATGGTAGCCTTAGATATGGTAGCCTTAGGTATGGTAGCCTTAGATATGATAGCCTTAGATATGATAGCCTTAGATATGATAGCCTTAGATTATGGTAGCCTTAGATATGACAGCCTTAGATATGATAGCCTTAGATTATGGTAGCCTTAGATATGACAGCCTTAGATATGATAGCCTTAGATATGATAGCCTTAGATTATGGTAGCCTTAGATATGACAGCCTTAGATATGATAGCCTTAGATATGATAGCCTTAGATTATGGTAGCCTTAGATATGACAGCCTTAGATATGACAGCCTTAGATATGATAGCCTTAGATTATGGTAGCCTTAGATATGACAGCCTTAGATATGATAGCCTTAGATATGATAGCCTTAGATTATGGTAGCCTTAGATATGACAGCCTTAGATATGATAGCCTTAGATATGATAGCCTTAGATTATGGTAGCCTTAGATATGACAGCCTTAGATATATTCTTAGTTTCTTCCTAGTATAGTGATGCGCTTCTCTTGCTCACTCTCTTAGTCCCCTGCCACCTGAGAACTCATCACCTCAGTGTCTTGAATACATATTATCTCCTTGTAAAATAAACAGGGTGTTTTGTAGGCTACCACTAGTATTCATTAACATAACATAGGAAAACTATTAGCATAACTATTATCAATGCAAGAAGTAAACTAATATGTGTTTGCATTTGAATGCAGAATTATCCAGTAGTTTTTTTACTGCTCACTATCCCACTGTTAAATGGACATAAAACATTCTCGACTGGACACAGTTTGTTGCTATGTTACTTCTGTTTCAGTTTGCAAATGAGCGTTAGCCTCACCTTGTAATTAGAACCACATCTTGATGTAGCATACCCATTGAGCACACAATATAGCCTGCATCCCAAAATGGCACCCTATTCCCTACATACAGTAGTGTACTTCTTTTGACCAGAGCCTTATTGGTAGTAGTGCAGGAGACTTGATTGCATGTTAGATCAGCTCTACATCCTCCATGTTGGATTCTATATCATTAGTATGTCACGTCGTGTATGCATTAGGTGTTGGGATTGAACAGGGATGTTCAATCCATTGTGATGATCATTGATGATAGAAGTGTACCAATGGATGCTGATGAGAAGTTTCCAACACTGGTAATTACATATTTCAATTATTAAATGATTTTGGTCCGCCATGCTAATTTTTAAACCTGTCCATTTATTATTGTCATTAGTTTTGAAGTATCCCTGTTGCTTCTCCTCTGATTTTAATAATTAACAAAGCAGCTTCTAACAAGTGGGGATCATAATTAGTTTCCTTTTCTAACCAATTCGCTTCAGGTTGCTTGATGACATCTTATTCATCACCCAGTTCTCCGACTGCACACGTACACACACACACACACACACACACACACACACACACACACACACACACACACACACACACACACACACACACACACACACACACACACACACAACACACACAACACACACACACACACACACGCGCACACACACACACACTGCAGATGAACAAAAGGCTCGGAATAATGGGATTAAAACTGACTCCTTGTCTCAGAACCTTAATTACAATATTAATTATTGTTAATTAATGCACTTTGGTATCATAATTATACAATTTCAAGTACTGCTCTCATGCCAATACCTACCCCTTTACTCCGATAATAACACCAAAATGAAAACCCATCGTTTTGACCTCAGAACATGAATGTTTCAGTGTTGATCTTTTCAAGTGTAGAAGCACAGGGCTAAACAATTTACAATATCAAGTTCTCTGAACTACAGAAAGACAAAACCCTTTTCTTTTTCCAAAACATGATCGTCAGTGTGAATTGACAATGTACATGTGTGTGGGTATGGAGTGTGTGTGTGTGTGTGTGTGTGTGTGTGTGTGTGTGTGTGTGTGTGTGTGTGTGTGTGTACAAGTTTTACTATACTTGTGAGTACCAGAAACCAACTAAAATTCTGAGAAGTGAGGACATTTTGCCAGTCCTCACTTGCAAAAAAAAGGCTATTTTAGCCTTAGGGGTTCGGTTAATGGTTTGGGTTAGAATTAGGGTTAGGGGTTAGTGGTTAGGTTTAGGGTTAGGACTTAGGGTTAGGTTTAGGGTTAGGGCTTTGGGTTAGGTTTAGGGAATATATGATTTTGAAAGGGGATCAATTGTTGGTCCCCAAAAAGTAAGACACAGCTGTGTGTGTGTGTGTGTGTGTGTGTGCGTGTGTGTGTGTGTGTGTGTGTGTGTGTGTGTGTGCGTGTGTGTGTGTGCATACGTGTGTGGGTGGATTCTTTATGTTTGTAAATGCCTATACTATATAGTACATACTGTATGTGGGATGTGGTAGTTCACAAGTCAACCCTGAAGGAATAAACACAAGGGAGATCTTAGTTTCTTCATTAATAATAAAACACCATATTTCCCCGGTGACAGTAAGGCGTCGTAGAGAGAGAGAGATGTGGGTGGAGAGGCGGAATGGTGACGAGGAGACCAGAAGAGAAGGAGTGGAGGGAGCGGAAGGGGGTATAGGGTGGGAGAAGGCGAGAGAGGGTTAAGGTTTGACATCCTCAAAGACTGTATTGATTCTACAGTAAAACGAGCTGATGAGCTCTCTATAGAGCCCCTGGGGCCAGAGTTAATATGTTTCTATGTTTGCTCTTATTCGTGATAAGAGATATCACATAGAAGCCTTGTTTATACCTGGTTCTAACATGAGTCTGTTTTCATGATCTTGTCCAGATTCTGATTGTGCCAACATTTGGTCGACCGGTGTAAACTATCAAAAGACACATTGCGATCTGATTGTGATTAGACCTCCGGAGGTAGTCAAAGATGCATCTAGGCCAAAGTTACAGTTGTCCCGCCTTCTGAAAATAATCACACACTATTCCTTCATTAGAAACCAACCGCATACTGACATTGTGGTCGGATGCCACAGTCCAACCGGAATAAGATCACACTTTCTGAAATAAAGGTATGAAGAGATATTGTCCCGAATGAGAAAAGAAGGGTTCACCCCTGTTCCCACGTTCATTGCCTTTCTGTACCATGAAAACATGGTACAGAAAGGCCAATGACTGTAATAGCACGAGTGGGGAGGGGGAGAACCCAGTGCCCATTTACTCAGAGCTGGACGTGATATTGGGTGACCATCCACCATCCGCCCAGCATCCCATCCATCCCCAATACATTTGTAGTTCAGTGTATATTCTCTTACGCAGGTCCTAATCCAGGCACTTGTCATCTCCCGTCTGGATTACTGCAACTCGCTGTTGGCTGGGCTCCCTGCCTGTGCCATTAAACCCCTACAACTCATCCAGAACGCCGCAGCCCGTCTGGTGTTCAACCTTCCCAAGTTCTCTCACGTCACCCCGCTCCTCCGCTCCCTCCACTGGCTTCCAGTTGAAGCTCGCATCCGCTACAAGACCATGGTGCTTGCCTACGGAGCTGTGAGGGGAACGGCACCTCAGTACCTCCAGGCTCTGATCAGGCCCTACACCCAAACTAGGGCACTGCGTTCATCCACCTCTGGCCTGCTCGCCTCCCTACCACTGAGGAAGTACAGTTCCCGCTCAGCCCAGTCAAAACTGTTCGCTGCTCTGGCCCCCCAATGGTGGAACAAACTCCCTCACGACGCCAGGACAGCGGAGTCAATCACCACCTTCCGGAGACACCTGAAACCCCACCTCTTTAAGGAATACCTAGGATAGGATAAAGTAATCCTTCTCACCCCCCTTAAAAGATTTAGATGCACTATTGTAAAGTGGCTGTTCCACTGGATGTCATAAGGTGAACGCACCAATTTGTAAGTCGCTCTGGATAAGACCGTCTGCTAAATGACTTAAATGTAAATGTAAATGTCTTACGCTAGTACAACAGTCTATCAACGCTCGATGAGCGAAAGGGATTGATCAATGATTTGTCCCCTTTGGTAGGCTACTGTTAAGGCCAAGGATGAGAGCTTATCATTTTATTTGTAATGTGAATAGTGTAATTCAGTTGCTACATCAAATATTATAATATCACAGTGATATTATAATACGGTGGCTTATGCTATAAAAGTCAACTATGGCTAGACGTGAAGGAAAACTACACATTATACCGGGCCATAGACTTGTCATGCGCTGCTCTCTTCTGCTGTGACTCCGTCATAGTCCGTCCCATCCATCCCCAGTAAAATGTGTAGTTCAGTTTAAATTCTGTAGTGCTAGTATATATCAGTCTATCAACCCTCGATGCGTGAAAGAGACTCTGTTACTGAATTATCACTTATCAGTGATTCGGAGGAAACCATTCCATGGGATGTTATTTCTTTTTTCCTTTCTGTATGCCAGATACAATCTGCAATCCGTTTGGATTTGATTCTATTCCATGAATCTTTTTAGCATTTTCCAGTCAAGTCGCTAGCAATAAAGTGCAGAATATGTCCAAACTGATGTATAAAGGTGCACAGCTTTCTTTAAGCATGAGCGAGGCCACTGTCCAATACAATGTACAGAACCAGTCAAAAGTTTGGACACACCTAGTCATTCAAGGGTTTGTCTTTATTTGTACTATAATCTACATTGTAGAATAATAGTGAAGACATCAAAACTATGAAATAACACATATGGAATCATGTAGTAACCAAAAAAGTGTTAAATAAATCCAAATATATTTTATATTTGTGATTCTACGAAGTAGCCACCCTTTGCCTTGATGACAGCTCAACATGTCCAGGTGGCAGAGGCTGGTGCTCTCTCAATTTTCCCAAAACTTGAAACTCCCAAACTTGAAACTCCCAAACTTGAAACTCACGCGCTGCCTAGGAATAGGCCGTTGAGACGGGGTGCCCATTTCTTTGTACTGCATAAATACAACGGGTTTGTGGGTTTGTGTGTGTGTGTGTGTGTGTGTGTAATTTTTTATTTAAAAATATTTATGCAGTAGATCAGATTTATATTTGCAGATAGATTGTAGCTTCCATCAATGTAATTGTCTGCATCATTTCCAATCCCCCATATGTATATTTTTTGTAAATATGTATATACATGTATAAATATATATTTTCCTTATTTTCCCATTTTTTCTCCTTTTCTAAATGCTCCCCTGACTCTACCACCCCTTCCCTAATTGAAGTAAACTAATAGACAACAACCCTTAGGTTTCTACCTCCAGCTTATAACTACCATATACATTTTACGGACACAATTTACTTAGAATAGTTATCTTTTGTTAGTTTTTTGTCCCATCCTTCGGCTACCATCAACCCCTCTCATCACTGTCTGAACACCATCCACTTTTGATTCATATTTGCCATATATTTTTCAACTGTGCTGTTTAACAAAAGTTCTGAACCTATAAACATTTTACGGACACAGTATATTTTACATGAGTTATTTTGTTATTTTAATCCCACCCTTTATCTCCACTCAACCCCTCCCTTCTATCTCTGAACACCATCCAGTACCATCCTTCAGCTCCACTCAAACCCTCCCTTCTATCTCTGAACACCATCCAGTCCCATCCTTCAGCTCCACTCAAACCCTCCCTTCTATCTCTGAACACCATCCAGTCCCATCCTTCAGCTCCACTCAACCCCTCCCTTCTATCTCTGAACACCATCCAGTCCCATCCTTTATCTCCACTCAACCCCTCCCTTCTATCTCTGAACACCATCCAGTCCCATCCTTCAGCTCCACTCAACCCCTCCCTTCTATCTCTGAACACCATCCAGTCCCATCCTTTATCTCCACTCAACCCCTCCCTTCTATCTCTGAACACCATCCAGTCCCATCCTTTATCTCCACTCAACCCCTCCCTTCTATCTCTGAACACCATCCAGTCCCATCCTTTATCTCCACTCAACCCCTCCCTTCTATCTCTGAACACCATCCAGTCCCATCCTTCAGCTCCTGTCAAACCCTCCCTTCTATCTCTGAACACCATCCAGTCCCATCCTTCAGCTCCACTCAACCCCTCCCTTCTATCTCTGAACACCATCCAGTCCCATCATTCAGCTCCACTCAAACCCTCCCTTCTATCTCTGAACACCATCCAGTTAAGTCAAATTAAACTGCATATCAGTTTGGAGTCGAACTCCAAACCCCCACAACTGAATAGATAAGAGCATATCACGAGTCAAACTCCAAACCCCCACAACTGAATAGATAAGAGCATATCACGAGTCCAACTCCAAACCCCCACAACTGAATAGATAAGAGCATATCACGAGTCCAACTCCAAACCCCACAACTGAATAGATAAGAGCATATCACGAGTCCAACTCCAAACCCCCACAACTGAATAGATAAGAGCATATCACGAGTCAAACTCCAAACCCCCACAACTGAATAGATAAGAGCATATCACGAGTCCAACTCCAAACCCCCACAACTGAATAGATAAGAGCATATCACGAGTCCAACTCCAAACCCCCACAACTGAATAGATAAGAGCATATCACGAGTCCAACTCCAAACCCCCACAACTGAATAGATAAGAGCAGATCACGAGTCCAACTCCAAACCCCCACAACTGAATAGATAAGAGCATATCACGAGTCCAACTCCAAACCCCACAACTGAATAGATAAGAGCATATCACGAGTCCAACTCCAAACCCCACAAGTGAATAGATAAGAGCATATCACGAGTCCAACTCCAAACCCCCACAACTGAATAGATAAGAGCATATCACGAGTCCAACTCCAAACCCCCACAACTGAATAGATAAGAGCATATCACGAGTCCAACTCCAAACCCCCACAACTGAATAGATAAGAGCATATCACGAGTCCAACTCCAAACCCCCACAACTGAATAGATAAGAGCATATCACGAGTCCAACTCCAAACCCCCACAACTGAATAGATAAGAGCATATCACGAGTCCAACTCCAAACCCCCACAACTGAATAGATAAGAGCATATCACGAGTCCAACTCCAAACCCCCACAACTGAATAGATAAGAGCATATCGTGAGCAAACCGCTTAAAAAACAGAGTTGAGAGCTCTCCATGCGGAATGGGAACCAATAAGCCATATTTTTTTCTCTCCCCAATAATGCAACAGAAAAAGAGTTTCATCGTTTTTTATTGCAACAACACAAATTCTTGCAGTTTAACCATCTCACCACCAATGGGTGCTGCAGCATGTTCGGGACACGTACTTCCCGCGTCACTATAATCAGTTACGTTACCAGCTAAAATATTGTAATCAGATTACAGATACTTTTGAAAAACTAGATGATTACTTCTTGAATTACTTTTAAATTCAGAAAAATACATCGACACTTTTCTATTTTCTCAATTACATTAAATTCAGCATTTATTAAAAAAGGCACAAGTTTAAGTTTGTTACACCTGAGCGATGTTATGAGGCTATTTTGCTTTGACTGATCCCTGGGGCCCTTGTTAAGGTCAATGGCATCATTAATTTTACCTAGTGCCAAGACATTTTTGCCAAAATCCTTGATACTCCCAAACTTGAAACTCTAGAGGAGGCTGGAACAAAGACAATAACCCCAAGCACACATCAAAATCCACATTTTTTTTAAAAAATTGGCCACAAAATCAATGTTTTGCAATGGCCATCTCAGTCTCCTGACTAGAAACCTATTGAAAACCTGTTGTTTGAATTGAAGAGGCCTGTCAATAAGGGCAGAAGGAGGATATCAATGATCTGGAGGGATTCTGTATGGAGGAACGGTCTAAGATCCCACCTAATGTGTTCTCCAACTCATCCACTTTCTTTAAAGGCTCAGTGCCGTTACTCTCGCAAGGTCAGGTGTTAAAGGTATTGAAAACAAGAGTGTCAATAATTTTATCCCTATCTTTTTGAATAGATAATGTATTACTTGTTAAACAAAATCTCTTTCTCTGAGCAATTGTAGTAGTATAAAAATAATATAATTTTTTTGAGGATACAATATAGCTAAGTATTTTAATTATTTATTTTATACAGTACTTTTGTCTCATCTTTATCAAGGATGCTAATCATTTCCGACACCCCTGAAGCCTCTGTCTGCTTTTTGCTTGTTCATACAGATTCTGACAGGAATAAACAGGCTTCTCTTTCTCAGCCTTAGCAAGACTTCTGTGTCTCCCTCCCTCCCTCCCTCCCTCCCTCCCTCCCTCCCTCCCTCTCTCCATCCCTCCCTCCCTATCTCCCTCCCTCTCTCCATCCCTCCCTCCCTCCACCCCCCGCTACAGGAATGCCTTTGAAACTTGAAAAAAAAGCGGGAAAATAAATCCTCAATGCACTCTTCTCCATGAGAAGGTAAGCTATTGAGGAGAGGAAGCGAAGACAAACTCAAGCCCTTTAAATGGTTCTTGAAAGCTGTGTGGGAAAACGTTTTGTTGTCAAGGGAAAGGTGCCTTCCCACATTAATAAGTGGTTACGCCATTAACGGAGGTGAAGAAATATGATCAGGTTCAATACTGAAAGATCACTCAACATGTAAATATGTTCCTAAAAGATCATGCTTTGGCTACACGTGGTGTGATGTTTAAAAAAACACAACATCTCGTCTTTTAGAATTGACCTACATATGAAGGCTCATTTAGAATTTTACATACAGCCGCAGAAAATATTTGGGAGCCGGAGGTTGTTGATTGGTGGAAGCAGATCAACCGTATCTCTTGGAAATGCTGTTTAACCAACTCAGATTTTACCCAGAGCTGGGGTCAATGCCAGTATTCCTACTCTTCCATATCCAATTCCTTTTCAAATTCAATATCCAACTCCCAACCCATATTCCACATTCCCTTTCACTCCACTCATGTATCAAACAGCAATTCCAATTGCTACGGGGAGGAAGAGGGAGAAAAGTCTATATTAAATCCATATATCACTTTTGCAAGAGCAGATGTAATTCCTGATGTTTGATGGTGATTGTTTTATTTCTCTAATATTATTCTTTGAAGGTTACATTCTCTCTGAACACATTACATTATAATTGATACGGTTGGCTGAACATCAACCCACAATGCTGTTGAACAGTTGAAAAAAAACATTTTCATATGTCGATTCTCTCCACTGTTTATATATTTGTTTACCTTAATTTAACCAGGTAAGACACATTGAGGTTAAAAAACTATTTTGTAAGGGCGACCTGTTAAGAAGCCAAAACAGAGAAATTGCAGCCTGTACATAAAATATTACAGAAAAATACAAAATACACACAAAAGACAAAGTGTCAAAGTGCAGCTATCACAAACAGTGTTGTTGATCAGTGTCTTAAAAACACCAAGGACACTAACTCCCCTAACTTTAATATCTTTTGAAGCATGTTCCAGGGCATTATGGGGAAAATCTTGTTTCCACATCTCAGTTCTAGCCTGAGGAACAGACAAGGACAGCAGCGACTGTGAACAAAGACTGTATTAACTGTATTGAGACTGTATTGAGACTGATCTGCAGTGTTGTAAAAAGTACCCAAATGTCATAGTTGATTAAAAGTAAAGAGACCTTAATAGAAAATGACTCAAGTAAAACTGAAAGTAACCAAGTAAAATACGAAGCTCCTACCGTCTTATAGGCAGACACACAAACAAGATGTACCCACTGTGACTATTAACACCTATCCTAACCAGAAACTGTGGATGGATGGCGGCATTTGCGCAAAACTGAACGCGCGAACCACCACATTTAACCATGGAAAGAGGTCTGGGAATATGGCTGATAAAAAACAGTGTATGTCAACGTCAACAAAACAAAGGAGATGATCGTGGACTTCAGGAAACAGCAGAGGGAGCACCCCCCCCCCTGTCCACATCGGAGGGACAACAGTGGAGAACGGTGGAAAGTTTTAAGTTCTTCGGCGTACACATCACAGACAAACTGAAATGGTCCACCCACACAGACAGCGTGGTGAAGAAGGCGCACCAGCACCTCTTGAACCTCAGCAGGCTGAAGAAATGTGTCTTGTCACCCAAAACCCTGACAAACTTTTACAGATGCACAATCGAGAGCATCCTGTCATAGCTTGGTACAGCAACTGCACCGCCCCCAACCGCAAGGCTCTGCAGAGGGTGGTGCGGTGTGCACAACGCATCACCGGGGGAAAACTACCTGCCCTCCATGACACCTACAGTACTCAATGTCACCGGAAGGCCAAAAAGATCATCAAGGACAACAACCACCCGAGCCACTGGTGCATCAAGTGCATCAAAGGTGGGATTGAGGGACTGAAAAACAGCTTCTATCTCAAGACCATCAGACTGCTAAACAGCAATCACTAACTCAGAGAGACTGCTGCCTACATTGAGACCCAATCACTGGCTAATTTAATAAATGGATCACATGTCACTTTAAATAATGCCACTTTAATAAAGTTTACATTACTCATATCATATGTATATAATGTATTTTATACCATCTATTGCACCTTGCCTATGCCGCTCGGCCATCACTCATCCATATATTTATATATATTTATATATATATATATATATATATATATATTCATTCCCCACTTTAGATTTGTGTGTATTAGGAAGTTGTTGGGAAATTGTTAGATTACTTGTTAGATATTACTGCACTTTCGGAACTAGAAGCACAAGCATTTCGCTACCCTCGCATTAACATCTGCTAACCATGTGTATGTGACCAATAAAATGTGATTTGATTTGATTTACTTGAGTAAAAGTCAAAAAGTATTTGGGTTTTAAACATACTTAAGTATCAAAAGTAAATGTACTTTTTTAAATATGCTTAAGTATCAACAGTAAAAGTATAAATCATTTCAAATTCCTTATATTAAGCAAACCAGATGGCATCATCTTTTTTTCCTCTTTTTTTCAGATCGCCAGGGGCAGGCTCCAACACATCATTTACAAACAAACACAACCCGTAATTCAGGGCAGGTGGGCCGGAGCCCCACATTTTTAGCAAAATTATTTTACAAATAAATGAAATATATATTTTTTTGGGGGGGCTTGCCTGTTTTGCTTGTTATTTTGGCATTAATACGTGTCACATATCAGTTTGCAAACAATGTTTTAAAAAAAGGTATAAATATATATCAGTGAGTTAATAAAAGCCGAAAACAAACATGGTCTCTCTTTTGTGTTCTTGAGTAAGGCATCTCCAAAATGCAGGTGTCTCAGCCTAGCTCAGTGCTTTCTGTGGTGGTGGGGCGAGCCAGCAGAAAATAGGAGCATTGCGTGTTGACTGGATCAGTGTTCTGCCACTCATGGAAACACTACGTCATCGCCAAGTTTAAGTCCTTAGTTAAGGGTAGACATCCAAAATTTCAGCACTTTGGGTCCTGCCATAGAGTTATATTACAACTGCCCTTCCAAGAAGGCTCAAGGTCATTGGCCACAGATAAAATTACGTCAAATCCCGTTATATGTACAGTAGCTTTGATTGGACTGATCATGTCAACATTTGGCTTCCAAAGTCTTAGCTAGCAGTCATCATCATGAATCAAGTCGACAATCTACTGGCAAATCCTTTTTGATCCTTGTCAGATGAAGAGAAACAATGAAGAGAAATGATAGATAAAATGTATTGGTGCTCTTTGCCATTTGCCATAAAGATTACACAAGTCGAAAATCACAAATTCAACAACGAGTCGTTTGGAAGTAATCAGTGGCTAGCTGCAAGCACTACAAAGCAACCAGTAGCCTGCTATTCATTGGAGTAGCTGTGTGTTGTTTTTCAGAGTTCCCACCATAAATCCAGAGAATGCCAGACTTTGATGACAAAGTTTGATGGCACCTTCATGTTTAAGTGAGCACATCACAAGCTAAGGTGAGTCCTAAAATGTAATGTATGCTGCTGCATAAATTATGTAATATGCAAGGGAGATAATGTAGCTAAGAAATGAATAATAAGTGTAGTTGTGTAGTAAGCTGTTAGTAGCCCATGTGTCTCGCCCTAATAATTTGGTCTATTTTCACCTCTTAATTTCACCTAACGTGACTGTTCTGACTCGGTGGTGCTGCACATGTAGCCTATAACCTGTTTTTGAGAAATGTCATCATCTAATATTGTAGAGGTGTTATTGTCTGCTTTATATACCCCCTTTATTTATCCTACAGTTCAGACTTGGAGTACAGGGAAAATACTGTAAGAGCAGCCCATCTTCTACATTCTGTCTCTGTACATTTCAAAAGTGCTAAACACATAGTTATATTGACTACATCCGTCTTACTGTAGGTCGATCGTTAATGTCTTAATCGGAATTACGGAATACCTCTTATCCGGTCATCTTTCCCTTATGCCATAGTTTGTACATCTCAATTGTCAGTAGAAACCACATTTGTTTAAGCAAGTCAGCCATATTAGCTATGTTTTAATGCAGTAAACGAGGCTAAATGAATTGTTTCGCTGCCAGACAAGGCTCCGCTGATAGCCAGGTGCAGCGGTGGTACAGTAAGGATTCACTCCATTGAGCTGGATAGAAAGCTCTGCTGTTGGGACAGCTTTATATAGGCCCTAACAGATTGTGGGTACCGCTTTTCGCCATTATAGCGCAATTAATGTATTGTTTAGTGTTGTGTTGTGTAGTGTCTTTGCTGGCATGCATCTAAAACATTTTTGTGGTTGTTTGCCCCACCAAGATGTACATGCTGAAGTCTACTACTGCAAACAAAGCATGTGTTTAGTGTGCCCACCAGATCAGAGGCAGTAGGGATGACCAGGGATGTTCTCTGCTTAGTGAGCCCACCAGATCAGAGGCAGTAGAGATGACCAGGGATGTTCTCTGCTTAGTGAGCCCACCAGATCAGAGGCAGTAGGGATGACCAGGGATGTTCTCTGCTTAATGAGCCCACCAGATCAGAGGCAGTAGGGATGACCAGGGATGTTCTCTGTTTAGTGTGTCCACCAGATCAGAGGCTGTAGGGATGACCAGGGATGTTCTCTGCTTAGTGAGTCCTCCAGATCAGACGCTGTAGGGATGACCAGGGATGTTATCTGCTTAGTGAGTCCTCCAGATCACAGGCTGTAGGGATGACCAGGGATGTTCTCTGCTTAGTGAGCCCACCAGATCAGAGGCAGTAGGGATGACCAGGGATGTTCTCTGTTTAGTGAGCCCACCAGATCAGAGGCTGTAGGGATGACCAGGGATGTTCTCTGCTTAGTGAGTCCTCCAGATCACAGGCTGTAGGGATGACCAGGGATGTGTGTCAATTATACAATTGTATTGTCCTGCTAAACATTCAAAATGCAATGAGTACTTTTGAGTGTCAGGGAAAACATATGGAGTAAAAAGTACATAATCGTCTTTAGGAATGTAGTGAAGTAAAAGTAAAAGTTGTCAAAAATATAAACAGTCAAGTAATGTACAGATACACCAAAAAACTACTTAACAACTTATTTTTACTTAAGTACTTTACACACCTGCTGTTCTGGTCAGTAAGGCACAGAGATACAAAGGGATTTGTCTAATCAATGCTTTGGACACAACAGTGTACGAGAGCTTTAGTCTCCTGGTGGAGAGAGAGGTCCATTGCATCATAGCATACCCACAGTGACGGGTCAGTGATCTACCATTTGTAATCCATCTTAAAGCACCACGTGTCCAGAGTCTTTAAGGTACTTGCTGAGGCCTGCATATAGACAATATCAACATAATCAAGCACTGATAACTGACTAACATTGAAAAGCAAGATTTGTTCCTAAAATAGAAACCCAAATCTCATTTCAACGTCAGTTTCTTGTATTTTGTGTTTATTATGGATCCCCATTAGCTCTTCCTGCGGTCCGTCAAAATGAAGGCAGTTATACCATTTTAAAAACAGTACAATCATTACAGAAGTCACAACACACTAAGTGTGTGCCCTCGGGCTCATACACGACTACCACATATCTGCAATGCAGAAATCCATGTGTACGTGTGTGTATAGTGCGTATGTTATCATGTGTGTATGCATGTGTCTGTGCCTATGTTTGTGTTACTTCACTGTCCCTGCTGTTCCATAAGGGTGTATTTTTACCTGCTTTTTAAATCTGATTCTACTGCTTGCATCAGTTACCTGATATGGAGGAGAGTTCCATGTAGTCATGGCTCTATGAAGTACTGTGCACCTCCCATAGTCTGTTCTGGACTTGGGGACTGTGAAGAGACCTCTGGTGTTATGACTTGTGGGGTTTGCATGGGTGTCCGAGCTGTGTGCTAGTAGTTTTAACAGACAGCTCGGTACCTTGAGCATGTCAACACCTCTTACAAAAACAAGTAACAATGAAGTCAATCTCTCTTCCACTTTGAGCCATGAGAGATTGACATGCATGTCATTAATGTTAGCTCGCCGTGTACTTTTAAGTGCCAGCCGTGCTGCCCTGTTCTGAGCCAACTGCAATTTTCCCAAGTCCCTCATTGTGGCACCTGACCACACTACGGAACAGTAGTCCAGGTGCGACAAAACCAGGGCCTGTAGGACCTGCCTTTTTGATTGGGTTGTTAAGAAGGCAGAGCAGCGCTTTATTATGGACAGACTTCTGCCCATCTTAGCTACTGTTGTTTCAATATGTTTTGACCATGACAGTTTACAATCCAGCGTTACTCCAAGCAGTTTAGTCACCTCAACTTGCTCAATTTCCACATTATTCATTATGAGACGTAGTTGAAGTTTAGGGTTTAAAGAATGATTTGTCCCAAATACAATGCTTTTAGTTTTAGAAATATGTAGTACTAATTTATTCCTTGCCACCCATTCTGAAACTAACAGAAGCTCTTTGTGTTGCAGTTATTTCGGTCACTGTAGTAGCTGACAAGTATAGAGTTGAGTCATCCGCATACATAGACACACTGGCCTTACTCAAAGCCAGTGGCATGTTGTTAGTAAAGATTGAAAAAAGCAAGGGTCCTAAACAGCTACCCTGGGGAATTCCTGCTTCTACCTGGATTATGTTTGAGAGGCTTCCTTTAAATAACACCCTCTGTGTTCTGTTAGACAAGTAGCTCTTTATCCACATTATAACAGGGGGAGTAAAGCCATAACATACGTTTTTCCTGCAGCAGACTATGATCGATAATGTCAAAAGCTGCACTGAAGTCTAACAAGACAGCCCCCACAATAATTTTATCATAAATGTCTCTCAGCCAGTCATCAGTGGAAGTCCTGTGCTTGTTGAGTGTCCTTCCCTTAATTGAGCCCTGCTGAACGTCTGTTGTCAATTTGTTTGCTGTGAAAGAGCATTGTATCTGGTCCAACAAATGTTTTTCTCCAGAAGTTTACTAAGGGTTGGTACCAGACTGATTGGTCGGCTATTTGAGCCAGTAAAGGGGGCTTTACTATTCTTAGGTAGCAGAATAACTTTAGCTTCCCTCCAAGCCTGAGGTCACACACTTTCTAGTAGGCTTAAATTGAAGATAAGTTATCAATGTACTGTTTAAATGTCAGCTTTTCATCTTACCAAATCCCAAGAGACTTATAGGAGGTGACCATATCAATTTGCTGGCCTTTTATAGTTAAAATCAGTTTACTTTCAGGAAGCGAAAACCCTACATTTAGTTTTCCTTACATTAAGCACAAGTTTCAATTCGAAAATATGACTTTTAATAACATCAAAAGTGTAAGATTTGCAAATTCAACAGTCTTCCCAATATCATTTAAATACAGTGTAGAAAGGATCAGACCTAAAATTGAGCCCTGGGGAACTCCATCAATCAATCAATCAAATGTATTTATAAAGCTCTTTTTACATCAATAGATGTTAAAGCTCCATAGAGAAACCCAACCTAAAACCCCAAACAGCAAGCAATGCAGATGTAGAAGCACGGTGGCTAGGAAAAACTCCCTAGAAAGGCAGGAACCTAGGAAGAAACCTAGAGAGGAAACCGATTCCGAGGGGTGGCCAGTCCTCTTCTGGCTGTGCAAGGTGGAGATAGAGTACATGGCCATTAAGGAAGTTGAGGGCAGAGCGATTGAATTGTTTTGGTCTATCCTGATGAGGGAGTAAGAGTTAGGAGCGCAGATCAAGTCCTTTTGTAAGCCTTCGAAACACAGATTCCATACCCTCCTGTGCTACACACTGTGTTCTGTCAGAAAGGTAATTTTGGAACCAATCCAATGCATCAACACTTAAACCAACCTTTTTTATTCTATACAACAGCAGGGCATGGTAAAAAGTATCGGAGGCCTTTGATAAGGCACTCAAGTCTGTTGAAACACAGGGATTTTTCTTGTCCTGAGCATCTAGAATATCACGTTCAACCTTGGTCTTGGCTCTAAAACCGGACTGGAATTGAAATAAAACTGTGTTATTGTAAAGAAAGTCTTTCAACTCTGAGTTCACCAGGTTTTTCAAAACTTTTGCCAGTGCAGACAGTTTAGATATGGGAGGATAGTTATCCAACGGGGAGGGAGCTCCACCGTTATGTAAAGGCGTGAAATAAGCTGCTTTCCAGACTTTTTGGAATGGTATTACAAGCCAATGAAATATTTAATATATGAGTGAGAGGGGCAGCAATGATCTCAGAACCAATTTTTAAAGAAAATAAGGGTTCAATTCATCTGGGACAGCCACTTTCTTAATATCAACAGACTTGAGTGCCTTTGCAACTTCTGAAAGTTAAATCTCGGTAAAATGAAATAGATGAACAATAGGCGATTTCATTCACAGCCTCATGTGAGATGTTAGGAGGGAGTTCATTATCAAATAAATGCCCAGGTTTAGCAAAATGCTCATTAAACATGTCAAGCAGTTTATTATTGTCCATCACATCTATTGAATTGGAGGTAAATTTCAGCAGAAGACCAGAGGAGTTCGTCTTAGCATTCATAGATTTCATATTTTTCCATAATTTCATCTGGTTATTGAGGTTGATCTTGGTAGATTCGTAATAGTACCTAGATTTGCATTTCCAAATTAACAAGGTGCACTTATTTTTCAGTGCCCTGAACGGCAAGCAGTACCGGAGGGCCAAGTCTAGGTCCAAGAGGCTTCTAAACAGCTTCTACCCCCAAGCTATAAGACTCCAGAACATCTAATCAAATGGCTACCCAGACTATTTGCATTGCCCCATCCTCTTTTATGCTGCTGCTACTCTCTGTTATCATCTATGCATGGTCACTTTAATAACTCTACCGACATGTACATATTACCTCAATTACCTTGACTAACCAGTTCCCCTGCACATTGACTCTGTACCGGTACCCCCTGTATATAGCCTCCACATTGACTCTGTACCGGTACCCCCTGTATTTAGCCTCCACATTAACTCTGTACTGGTATCCCCTGTATATAGCCTCTACATTGACTTTGTACTGGTACCCCCTGTATAAAGCCTCCACATTGACTCTGTACTGGTACCCCCTGTATATAGCCTCCACATTGACTCTGTACCGTAATACCCTGTATATCGCCTCCACATTGACTCTGTACCGTAATACCCTGTATATAGGCTCCACATTGACTCTGTACCGTAATACCCTGTATATCGCCTCCACATTAACTCTGTACCGTAATACCCTGTATATAGCCTCCACATTGACTCTACCGTAATACCCTGTATATCGCCTCCACATTGACTCTGTACCAGTACCCCCTGTATATAGCCTCCACATTGACTCTGTACCGGTACCCCCTGTATATAGCCTCGACATTGACTCAGTACCGTAATACCCTGTATATAGCCTCCACATTGACTCTGTACCGGTACCCCCTGTATATAGCCTCCACATTGACTCAGTACCGTAATATCCTGTATATAGCCTCCACATTGACTCTGTACCGTAATACCCTGTATATAGCCTTCACATTGACTCTGTACCGTAATACCCTGTATATTGCCTCCACATTGACTCTGTACCGTAATATCCTGTATATCGCCTCCACATTAACTCTGTACCGTAATACCCTGTATATAGCCTCCACATTGACTCTGTACCGTAATACCATGTATAACGCCTCCACATTGACTCTGTACCGGTACCCCCTGTATATAGCCTCCACATTGACTCTGTACCAGTACCCCCTGTATATAGCCTCCACATTGACTCTATACCGTAATACCCTGTATATAGCCTCCACATTGACTCTGTACCGTAATACCCTGTATATAGCCTCCACATTGACTCTGTACCGTAATACCCTGTATATAGCCTCCACATTGACTCTGTACCGTAATACCCTGTATATAGCCTCCACATTGACTCTGTACCGTAATACCCTGTATATAGCCTCCACATTGACTCTGTACCGTAATACCCTGTATATCGCCTCCACATTGACTCTGTACCGTAATACCCTGTATATAGCCTCCACATTGACTCTGTACCGTAATACCCTGTATATCGCCTCCACATTGACTCTGTACCGTAATACCCTGTATATAGCCTCCACATTGACTCTGTACCGTAATACCCTGTATATAGCCTCCACATTGACTCTGTACCGTAATACCCTGTATATAGCCTCCACATTGACTCTGTACCGTAATACCCTGTATATAGCCTCCACATTGACTCTGTACCGTAATACCCTGTATATAGCCTCCACATTGACTCTGTACCGTAACACCCTGTATATAGCCTCCACATTGACTCTGTACCGTAATACCCTGTATATCGCCTCCACATTGACTCTGTACCGTAATACCCTGTATATAGCCTCCACATTGACTCTGTACCGTAATACCCTGTATATAGCCTCCACATTGACTCTGTACCGTAATACCCTGTATATAGCCTCCACATTGACTCTGTACCGTAATACCCTGTATATAGCCTCCACATTGACTCTGTACCGTAATACCCTGTATATAGCCTCCACATTGACTCTGTACCGTAATACCCTGTATATAGCCTCCACATTGACTCTGTACCGTAATACCCTGTATATAGCCTCCACATTGACTCTGTACCGTAATACCCTGTATATAGCCTCCACATTGACTCTGTACCGTAATACCCTGTATATAGCCTCGCTATTGTAATTTTACCGCTGCTCTTTAATGATTTTTTTATACTTTTGTTTCAATTTTTTTTTAAGGTATATTTCTTAAAACTGCATTGTTGGTTAAGGGCTTGCAAGAAAACATTTCACTGTGAGGTCTACACCTGTTGTATTCGGCGCATGTGACAAATACAACTCAGCCTGGGAATTACCCTTTCTGACTTTGGCCCATTGTGTATTTTGTTTATGGATCAAATCAGATAATTCCCCTGTAAACCAGGGATTGTCTCTACATTTTACCCGGTACTTTTTGAGAGGGGCGTGTTTATCACAGATAGTATAAAACATGGAATGAAAATAGGAGAATGCCTCTTTGATGTCTGGATTAAGTGCACTCCCATCCCAGTTGCATGCAGAAAGTTCATGCAGGAATGCCTTCCCACAGAACTGTGTAAAATTTCATTTGAATATGAACCGAGGGGGCACTTTGTGGTTTTTAGTGTCTCTAATGCAAGCAACTGCACAATGATCACATAAATCATTAGGGAAAATACCAACGCCCAAGTATTTATGCGGATTGTTAGTTAGAATAACATCAATAAGTGTTGACTTAGAGATGTCTTTTGGATTGAGTCGTGTGACTGTATTTATAATTTGAATAAAATGTAGTGTATTGCACAGTCCTCTTATGTCCTCAGAGACATAACCAGTCCCACATGAGGACCATTTCCTTTTCCCCACAACCATGCATCAGTTCAGCCTGAGAATCCATGGATTCTACTTTGCAGATGGAGGTCTACAACATCCTAAATTCACAGCTTTCGATAACTGCAGTTTTAATGCTAAAAACTCAAACTGGTTTTGGTTTAGATAAAGACCTTAGTTCAGTAACCACATATCTGTCTTTAATATGGATGGCTATACCTCCACCTTACTTCGTTGGTCACATCGATAAACATTAATACCACCAAAGCCTATAGACTTATTTAGAACAGATTTCTTAAGCCAGGTCTCGGACAGAACTAAGACATCTGGGTCAGCAGTGTGAACGCAGACTTTTATCATGTCCATTTTCCGCATCAGACTCCTCACATTAATTTGCATCAGTCCCAAGTCTGATCTAGTTTTAAAATCATTTGGAGTCAGAAGTTCATCCATAGCCAATAGTATACTGAAAAAGTAATTTTTCTGTGTCTTATACACTAAGTTCTTTCCCTTGGCTGTCTGGTGAAACAAGCATCGCTAGGAAAGGACCCGACAGGTGACAGTAATATAGGAAAGGACACAAGGAAAAAGGAAGACACTCAAGTGGATTGGGACACAACTCTTGTGTCATCTCTGACAGGATTCCCCAGAAGTGAGACTGCATGGCCCTCTGTTCACCCTGAGTGGCAGGAAGCCCCATAATTCAGACTGCATGGCCCTCTGTTCACCCTGTGTGACAAGAAGCCCCAGAAGTCAGATTGCATGGCCCTCTGTTCACCCTGAGTGACAGGAAGCCCCAGAAGTCAGACTGCATGGCCCTCTATTCACCCTGAGTGACAGGAAGCCCCAGAAGTCAGACTGCATGGCCCTCTGTTCACCCTGAGTGGAGAAAAGAACAAAGGCACATAGAAGCAGAGCTCTCTATTCTACCCCACTTTGATTTGATTTGATTAACCCTCAGATTGATTAAAAACTTGGCAGCCCAATCATTGAAAATCTGGCAAACAACGACAAACAAATCTGAAACCAAAAACTCACTTTCATCCAGAGGCTTTTTCTCAGTGTTCCGACGGAATTCTGTCATGCCTTGTATGAATACCTGTATCCAATGTTCTATGGAAAAACACATGTTGGATTAGCATCCTGCCTGTGCGTCCTTCCACATTGAAAGGAAGTTGTTCGTAATGCCCCGTTGGAATACAACTTTCTTTATTAGGATCCCTCAAGTTAGCAATTAGAATCACATATGGTACATTAACAGGAGGCTTCGGAAACATGTGTTTGGTCTTAGATATTGGCTTCATCTGTAAACAACTGCTGTTCCTTACTAGAGGAGACCCATCCTGCATTACACCATCCAAACATGTTGTCTTCCTGCTTCCTTCTTCGCCTTCGGTGCCATGATGAGAAAGGCTGTCCCTGCCAAGACTGAGGCCAAGGTGAAGGCCCTGAAGGCCAAAAAGGCTGTTCTGAAGGGAGTCCACAGCCAGAGGAAGAAGAAGATAAGAACCTCCCCAACCTTCCGCCGCCCCAAAACCCTGCACCTCCGCAGACAACCCAAGTACCCCCGGAAGAGTACCCCTCGCAGGAATAAGTTGGACCACCATGCCATCATTAAGTTCCCTCTGACTACAGAGTCGGCAATGAAGAAGATGGAGGACAACAACACCCTCGTCTTCATCGTAGACGTCAAGGCCAACAAGCACCAGATCAAACACGCCGTCAAGAAGCTCTACAACATTGATGTGGCCAAGGTCAACACACTCATCAGGTCTGACGGTGAGAAGAAGGCATAAGTGCGTCTGGCTTCAGATTATGATGCGTTGGATGTCACCAACAAGGTTGGCATAATCTAAATGGCTGCTGGGGAGATGTACAGAGGAATAAATGTTTATAAAAAAATGTTTTAATGTTGCTGCATGTCTTCCTGCATTACACAATCTACACATGTTGTCTTCCTGCATGTCTTCCTGCATTACACCATCTACAGAGGTTGTCTTCCTGCATTACACCATCTACAGAGGTTGTCTTCCTGCATTACACCATCTACAGAGGTTGTCTTCCTGCATTACACCATCTACAGAGGTTGTCTTCCTGCATGTCTTCCTGCATGTCTTCCTGCATGTCTTCCTGCATTAAACCATCTACACATGTTGTCTTCCTGCATGTCTTCCTGCATGTCTTCCTGCATTAAACCATCTACACATGTTGTCTTCCTACATGTCTTCCTACATGTCTTGCTGCATGTCTTCCTGCATGTCTTCCTGCATTAAACCATCTACACATGTTGTCTTCCTGCATGTCTTCCTGCATTAAACCATCTACACATGTTGTCTTCCTGCATGTCTTCCTGCATGTCTTCCTGCATGTCTTCCTGCATGTCTTCCTGCATTAAACCATCTACACATGTTGTCTTCCTGCATGTCTTCCTGCATGTCTTCCTGCATGTCTTCCTGCATTAAACCATCTACACATGTTGTCTTCCTGCATGTCTTCTTACATGTCTTCCTGCATGTCTTCCTGCATGTCTTCCTACATGTCTTCCTGCATTACACCATCTACAGAGGTTGTCTTCCTGCATGTCTTCCTGCATGTCTTCCTGCATGTCTTCCTGCATTAAACCATCTACACATGTTGTCTTCCTGCATGTCTTCCTGCATGTCTTCCTGCATGTCTTCCTGCATGTCTTCCTGCATTAAACCATCTACACATGTTGTCTTCCTGCATGTCTTCCTGCATGTCTTCCTGCATGTCTTCCTGCATGTCTTCCTGCATTAAACCATCTACACATGTTGTCTTCCTGCATGTCTTCCTGCATGTCTTCCTGCATGTCTTCCTGCATTAAACCATCTACACATGTTGTCTTCCTGCATGTCTTCTTACATGTCTTCCTGCATGTCTTCCTGCATGTCTTCCTACATGTCTTCCTACATGTCTTCCTGCATTACACCATCTACAGAGGTTGTCTTCCTGCATGTCTTCCTGCATGTCTTCCTGCATGTCTTCCTGCATGTCTTCCTGCATTAAACCATCTACACATGTTGTCTTCCTGCATGTCTTCCTGCATGTCTTCCTGCATGTCTTCCTGCATTAAACCATCTACACATGTTGTCTTCCTGCATGTCTTCCTGCATTAAACCATCTACACATGTTGTCTTCCTGCATGTCTTCCTGCATGGCTTCCTGCATTAAACCATCTACACATGTTGTCTTCCTGCATATCTTCCTGCATTAAACCATCTACACATGTTGTCTTCCTGCATGTCTTCCTGCATTAAACCATCTACACATGTTGTCTTCCTGCATGTCTTCCTGCATTAAACCATCTACAGAGGTTGTCTTCCTGCATGTCTTCTTACATGTCTTCCTGCATGTCTTCCTGCATGTCTTCCTGCATGTCTTCCTGCATTACACCATCTACACATGTTGTCTTCCTACATGTCTTCCTACATGTCTTGCTGCATGGGCTCTCCCTGAAGAAATGTCCCAAATTAGGGATAATCAGATCCTGCGTTAGTGTGGTTTGATCTTCATTTCACCTCAATTAAAGTGTCATTTTGGGTCTTTGGTGCTGATAAGAGAATGAGAAAACACTGAGTTGTCTCATTTCCCTGTCGCTCTCTCTCTCTCTCTCTCTCTCTTTCTCTCTCTGAGTGTGTGCGCGATTGTGTGTGTGTGTGTGTGCTGCAGCTCTGTACCAAAACATGGCTATTTACTAACATAACTAACACACCCATTGTAACTGCTGTTGTTAATACAGTAAAGGTCCCATTATGTTTTGTACACTTTTGTGTGTGTGTGTGCGTGTGTGTGTGTGTGAGGCTAACCCTGGATCAGAGGATGATTACAATAGACACTTCCAGCTGAGGCTGCATGGAGAATACAAGAGCTCTGATGTTATTTACCACAGATTGAAATGAAACCTTCAGATTTAATGTTCTAAATATGTACCTGCAACTACACAGACAGCCCAATTCTAATATTTTTTCGACTAATTGGTATTTTGACCAATTAGATCAGCCCTGAAAAAGATCCAATATGAAAATATCTGATGTGATTGGTCAAGAGACCAATTAGTGGGAAAAAGATCAGAGTAGACGCAGCCCTAGTTAGAAGCTATGACCTATCATCATTGTCCTTTATACCATTGATGATGAAGGACATCATGTAATTGTTTCTTTGTCATCATTGACGATCATTTGTCATGCTTAGCCACTCATACAATTACCAGTTGACGTGTAGTTGACATGTAGATTATAACATGTAGATGTTATGTTCTTTGACCCCTAAAGTATGACTAAGGAGAAGTGATCGTTTTTCGACTAGTCTGTTTTTGTTTTTTCATATGTCTTTCAGTCTGATTGACACTGCTGTCCTTTATGTTTAGTGTCTGACACATTTCCCCTGAGGCATCATACAAATCACATCAGAGGAGCATGACAGAAGACTGAAAAGGTTAAAGGTCATATCAGTAGTTCAGGATCAAAAGGTGATAGTGATAATATCATAACATTTAAAGGACCATATTTTTTTACAGAAATTAATTTACCTGGGGTCCTCCCACCAAACACACGCACGCACGGACACATGCACACGCGCGCGCACACACACACACACACACACACACACACACACACACACACACACACACACACACACACACACACACACACACACACACACACTCCATGTTTATCCACACGCAATACTAATGAGGAACAGAAGAGACTCACTCACTCAAGATTAAATGAATATATGCAGGTACCGGTAGAGTGATCTTTTGACAAAGTAATCTCAGGCACCAGAATGGATGAAATCAGTTCTCTTTTTCAATACTGCCACATATCAGACATAGAGCCCCCCCCCATGGTTATCAAAACGTCACGCCAGGGTAAGCCTACACAAAACAAAGCCCTTATTTTAAGTGTTTCTAAAATCCCCTATGGGAAAAATGGTGGAGAAACTAATTTTCACCACTTCCCTGTTTGACCGCTAGGTTTTATGGGTATTATGACTCATACATACTGTGCTACTCTATTGTCTTTCTGAAGTGTAAAGTATCTTTACTATTATTAGTCTACTAAATATTTGTATATTCAATCGCCTTAGTAATGCCACTACCGAAGGCTTCATTCAATGTTAATATACGCCATCCATCAAACCCACGGCAAATGAAATACCTTTGAACCATCAACGGGAGTAACGGCGCCCTCTTTCAAGGTTCAATCATACATCATCATGATCCAGGAAGAAAGCACAACAGAAGTCCGTGGCTTTGACTTGAAAGAACACATTTTGATTGTGTGTGTGTGTGTGTGTGTGTGTGTGTGGACATTACTGCACTCCAAATGGTTGTCTACTGTATATAGGTCGTCAACACACACACACACACACGCGCACACACACGCGCACACACACGCGCACGCACACACACACACACACGCACACACACGCACACACACACACACACACAGTCAAAGCCTGGCCTAATTGCCCAACATCAGCGCTCAACCTCACTAATGTTCTTGTGGCTGAATGGAAGCAAGACCCCGCATAATATACCAACATGCATGATTTTGGAATGAGATATTCAATGAGCAGGTGTCCACATATTTTTGGGGTCATATCAATGTCTTTCTACAGTGGAGTTTTTCATAATAACTATGCTCTATGTCTGATGACATGCACATACAAGCTGAACCCATTATATGAAACATTCTCATATCAGATCAGATCTCATATTTCATATTTACCACATCTTAGATTCCCAGGGAACACATTGTTATTGTGATCGCTGGAAGAAGAAAAAAGACACGTTATAATTCCCTAGTTACTCTTTGATGTATAATATTCCTCAGCTACATTGTTCAGCCGAGTTCCTTAACAATCAGATCAAAGGCAGACGACAGACAGACTTACAGCATAACCGATCCCACTCATCGCACACACACACACACGCACGCACACACACACGCACGCACGCACACACACACACACACACACAGACTCACACACACACACGCACACATGCACGCATGCACGCGCACGCACGCACGCACGCACGCACACACACACACACACACGCACGCGCACACGCACACGCACACGCACACACACACACACACACACACACACACACACACACACACACACACACACACACACACACACACACACACACACACACACACACACACACCCAGATGGCTCCTTGTCGCTCCTCTTCCCCCCCGCCTCCCCATTAAATATTAAGCCTTTTTACTGCAAACACAAGCAGGAGTAGAAAACACAACTGTCACAAAAAAAATTATACTTTAAATGTCTACATTTGACCTTTCAACCCAAGAGCATGGACATGCAGCAGGCTACACAAGCACACACTACAACATGTGTGTGACTAGGATAGGAAGAGATCCATGACCTCTATGTGATCTGACACAACAAGCTGCTAGTATTCCTATTTCCATTGTACTTAGCACTACCACTGTATACCCTTTAATTACATTTTTAAACATTTGTTTCTGAACAGCTTTATCCAATTAAGGTCAAACAAGCTATTTTTTCAAGAGACCTGGCTTATTGTTAATCTACACTAATTAACGACCACATAATGAACAAGGGTAATGGTTGCAATACTGAGGTCCTAGATCTTGACCTCTGACCTCTATGTATTCTCGCCCTGTCCTGCTGGTCCTATTTCATTAAGATCAACACAGCCAAGTGAAAAACAGAAATAATTTGTTTGTTGAAATGTACCCTATTAGGGCTCTGGGGGGGTCAGGACATTTTGTCAGCCTGTGATTGTCATGTAAATAACTGTCAGTCTCACTTTAATTGACTGTTAATTACGGTTTTCCACAATTGTTTACACACATTTGCTGAATCTTTGGCCCATTTTCCCAAAACTCTATACACAAAATGCAAAACTCTACAAATCTCTAGCAAAAGCAAACACTGCATTCAAAACTGTTTTCTCTTTTCAAAATGTTTTTTTTTTCATCAAAAAACTCTAAACACAAATAGACAAAAACACCTGCAAAATGTAAGAAAGACATTAGGCTGCATCCTGCCTCCTATTTCGGTCTGGCCACAGCACCTCATCTACATCACAAGCCATGTTCTCCCTGGCTAAACAGCACCTCATCTACATCACAAGCCATGTTCTCCCTGGCTAAACAGAACCTCATCTACATCACAAGCCATGTTCTCCCTGGCTAAACAGTACCTCATCTACATCACAAGCCATGTTCTCCCTGGCTAAACAGCACCTCATCTACATCACAAGCCATGTTCTCCCTGGCTAAACAGAACCTCATCTACATCACAAGCCATGTTCTCCCTGGCTAAACAGCACCTCATCTACATCACAAGCCATGTTCTCCCTGGCTAAACAGCACCTCATCTACATCACAAGCCATGTTCTCCTGGCTAAACAGAACCTCATCTACATCACAAGCCATGTTCTCCTGGCTAAACAGAACCTCATCTACATCACAAGCCATGTTCTCCCTGGCTAAACAGCACCTCAGCTACATCACAAGCCATGTTCTCCCTGGCTAAACAGCACCTCATCTACATCACAAGCCATGTTCTCCCTGGCTAAACAGAACCTCATCTACATCACAAGCCATGTTCTCCCTGGCTAAACAGCACCTCAGCTACATCACAAGCCATGTTCTCCCTGTTCTAAACAGCACCTCATCTACATCACAAGCCATGTTCTCCCTGGCTAAACAGCACCTCATCTACATCACAAGCCATGTTCTCCCTGGCTAAACAGAACCTCATCTACATCACAAGCCATGTTCTCCCTGGCTAAACAGAACCTCATCTACATCACAAGCCATGTTCTCCCTGGCTAAACAGCACCTCATCTACATCACAAGCCATGTTCTCCCTGGCTAAACAGCACCTCATCTACATCACAAGCCATGTTCTCCCTGGCTAAACAGCACCTCATCTACATCACAAGCCATGTTCTCCCTGGCTAAACAGCACCTCATCTACATCACAAGCCATGTTCTCCCTGGCTAAACAGCACCTCATCTACATCACAAGCCATGTTCTCCCTGGCTAAACAGCAGGAAAATAATCTTCTGGAGTGACAGATCCAGCCGCCGAAAGCCCCCACATCAACGTCACCACATCCATCCTCCATTGCCTGGAGAAGAGGCATGTGTGCGACGGGATGGCGGTCATACCCTTCCATCGCCATGCCGAAAAAAACTCTTCAATTGGGTTTAGGAATGGGGAATATGGTGGGAGGTATAGAACAATACATTGTGGGTGATCGATGAACCAGTTGCGGACCAGAGCAGCCCGGTAGAAACTCACGTTGTCCCTGATGACAACATACCTGGTCTGCTCTGGTCCACCCCTCTGCTCGGCTGGAATGAGGATGCCATGTAGTGTGTCCAGGATTATGATGAGAAGGGCGGTGTTGTAGCGACCAAGGTTGGCATGGTGATGGAGGACGCCTTGCTGGCTGGTGATATTCCCTCCTCGCTGTCCAGGGACATTCACAATGGCCAGTAATGGTCCGTCCCCGTCTTTTGGCTTGGTTGAAGGCAGCCTCAACAATGTTAATATAAACATGCTGAATTGCAGCGGCATCCAGCTCCATGACTCTCTGAAACAGACATGTGACATAGAACTAGAATACACTGGATTACAGTACTGTCATTTTTATTTATTTAACTAGGCAAGTCAGTTAAGAACAAATTCTTACTTTCAATGACAGCCTAGGAACAGTGGGTTAACTGCCTTGTTCAGGGGCAGAACAAAATATATATTTTTTATCTTGTCAGCTCGGGGATTCGATTTTGCAACCTTTCCGTTAGTAGACCAATGCTCTACGCACTAGGCTACCTGCCACCCCAATACGTCTATACAGTGCTGATATTCACTGTATAGTACTTACTCACAAATATTCATAGAGCTGCTCTTTAACCGTCTCTGAGTTTCGCTCAAATGACAACCTGTAGGTAGACCTGTTTCATCCGGATTCGGTTGTGCTGTAATACACGGTCCAGTGTAGACAAGCCCACCTGTAGACCTGTTTCCTGTGGATTCGGTTGTGCTGTAATACACGGTCCAGTGGAGACAAGCCCACCTGTAGACCCGTTTCATGCGGATTCGGTTGTGCTGTAATACACGGTCCAGTGGAGACAAGCCCACCTGTAGACCTGTTTCCTGTGGATTCGGTTGTGCTGTAATACACGGTCCAGTGGAGACAAGCCCACCTGTAGACCTGTTTCATGCGGATTCGGTTGAGCTGTAATACACGGTCCAATGTAGACAAGCCCACCTGTAGACCTGTTTCATGCGGATTCGGTTGAGCTGTAATACACGGTCCAGTGTAGACAAGCCCACCTGTAGACCTGTTTCATGCGGATTCGGTTGTGCTGTAATACACGGTCCAGTGTAGACAAGCCCACCTGTAGACCTGTTTCATCCGGATTCGGTTGTGCTGTAACACACGGTCCAGTGGAGACAAGCCCACCTGTAGACCTGTTTCATGTGGATTCGGTTGTGCTGTAACACACGGTCCAATGGAGACAAGCCCACCTGTAGACCTGTTTCATGTGGATTCGGTTGTGCTGTAATACACGGTCCAGTGGAGACAAGCCCACCTGTAGACCTGTTTCCTGTGGATTCGGTTGTGCTGTAACACACGGTCCAATGGAGACAAGCCCACCTGTAGACCTGTTTCATGCGGATTTGGTTGTGCTGTAATACACGGTCCAGTGGAGACAAGCCCACCTGTAGACCTGTTTCCTGTGGATTCGGTTGTGCTGTAATACACGGTCCAGTGGAGACAAGCCCACCTGTAGACCTGTTTCATGTGGATTCGGTTGTGCTGTAATACACGGTCCAATGGAGACAAGCCCACCTGTAGACCTGTTTCATCCGGATTCGGTTGAGCTGTAATACACGGTCCAATGGAGACAAGCCCACCTGTAGACCTGTTTCATCCGGATTCGGTTGTGCTGTAACACACGGTCCAATGGAGACAAGCCCACCTGTAGACCTGTTTCATGCGGATTCGGTTGTGCTGTAATACACGGTCCAATGGAGACAAGCCCACCTGTAGACCTGTTTCCTGTGGATTCGGTTGTGCTGTAACACACGGTCCAATGGAGACAAGCCCACCTGTAGACCCGTTTCCTGTGGATTCGGTCGTGCTGTAATACACGGTCCAATGGAGACAAGCCCACCTGTAGACCTGTTTCATGTGGATTCGGTTGTGCTGTAATACACGGTCCAATGGAGACAAGCCCACCTGTAGACCTGTTTCCTGTGGATTGGAGACAAGCCCACCTTGTGCTGTAACACACGGTCCAGTGGAGACAAGCCCACCTGTAGACCTGTTTCCTGTGGATTCGGTTGTGCTGTAATACACGGTCCAATGGAGACAAGCCCACCTGTAGACCTGTTTCCTGTGGATTCGGTTGTGCTGTAACACACGGTCCAATGGAGACAAGCCCACCTGTAGACCTGTTTCCTGTGGATTCGGTTGAGCTGTAATACACGGTCCAATGGAGACAAGCCCACCTGTAGACCTGTTTCCTGTGGATTCGGTTGAGCTGTAATACACGGTCCAATGGAGACAAGCCCACCTGTAGACCTGTTTCCTGTGGATTCGGTTGCTCTGTAACACACGGTCCAGTGGAGACAAGCCCACCTGTAGACCTGTTTCCTGTGGATTCGGTTGAGCTGTAACACACGGTCCAATGGAGACAAGCCCACCTGGTGAATGTTATTGAATATTGTGTTGTCTGCAATTATGTGGTTCTGGATTTCTCCTAGTCTAATGGTATTGTTTGCCACCACCATGTTCACAATAGCGGTCTCCTGTTCTGGTGTGAACGGTGTCTTCCACCATGGCCTGGCTGTCTCTGTTCTGGTGTGAACGGTGTCTTCCACCATGGCCTGGCCGACTCTCAGTTCTGCAGAAGATCCACAAATATGATATGATGGATTACAGTAAACTAAAATAATCTAATTTCTTTCCATATGAAATGACATTACTGTAACATTGGCCAACAATCACTGAGTAACATAGGCCTACTGATATGTCAGACTGCAGTATACTACAGTATACATACATAAAGAGCATAGTGTAGATGGTAGGTAACTTACCGGCTGTCATTTCTGAATGTACGGATGATAGATGCAACCTTGTAGCGGCTCAGGTTGGGCTGAACTCTCTGCCCAGCCTCCCTCATACTCAACCCATGGTTGAGCACATGGACAACCAATGTGGCCCTGATCTCATCTGAGACAACTGTCCTTCCCCATCCTCCTCTTCCTCTCACTCCTTCGCCTCTAGCTCTTGCTTCACCATTGACTTCCATTTTCCTCCAAAACAGGAGAGCTCATCTGTGGCCTTTTATAAGGCAAAAGCTCTGGTTTCTCAGTGAACAATTCAGCAACTAGTGTTTACACCTGTGAGGAGTGGGTGTTTCTAATTTGTGTATAGAGCTTGGCATTGGGATTGGCGGTGCTTTCCAAAGGGACTAAAGAGATTTTAATTTTGAAAGTTGTGCCTAATGTAGAGAACTGTGTGTAGTGTTTTGAAAAAAGTGTAAAGCAGGAATTGTGATTGCAATTTTGCAGACAGGATTTAGTACATGAGTTTCAGGTTTCGGTGATTATGTTTCAAGTTCCAATTTTAGTGTGTAAACAATTGGGAATAACTGTAATATGAACACGTTTAGCATCCCCGGCCTTCCACGCATAGCCTACAAGCCACTGATACGGACCTGTGGAATAACCTCCATGTAATATAGCCTACAAGCCACTGATACGGACCTGTGGAATAACCATGTAATATAGCCTACAAGCCACTGATACGGACCTGTGGAATAACCTCCATGTAATATAGCCTACAAGCCACTGATACGGACCTGTGGAATAACCTCCATGTAATATAGCCTACAAGCCACTGATACGGACCTGTGGAATAACCTCCATGTAATATAGCCTACAAGCCACTGATACGGACCTGTGGAATAACCTCCATGTAATATAGCCTACGAGCCACTGATACGGACCTGTGGAATAACCTCCATGTAATATAGCCTACGAGCCACTGATACGGACCTGTGGAATAACCTCCATGTAATATAGCCTACAAGCCACTGATACGGGCCTGTGGAATAACCTCCATGTAATATAGCCTACAAGCCACTGATACGGACCTGTGGAATAACCTCCATGTAATATAGCTTACAAGCCACTGATACGGACCTGTGGAATAACCTCCATGTAATATAGCCTACAAGCCACTGATACGGACCTGTGGAATAACCTTCATGTAATATAGCCTACAAGCCACTGATACGGACCTGTGGAATAACCTCCATGTAATATAGCCTACAAGCCACTGATACGGATCTGTGGAATAACCTCCATGTAATATAGCCTACAAGCCACTGATACGGACCTGTGGAATAACCTCCATGTAATATAGCCTACAAGCCACTGATACGGACCTGTGGAATAACCTCCATGTAATATAGCTTACACAATCACAATTTATCCGTGATTTATTTTAGGCAGATCTAAAGAAAGATTGTGATATGAAGACAATGTAGCCTAATTCAGAACAAAGCATATTCTGAGTCGTCCTTATGTTAGGCCCTGATCAGGCTATGCCATATGACTGTGGGCTACACTAGATAATTTAGCAGACAAGATGTGCTTATAATTATATATTAGATATTACATTATTTTATAGTAATAAAGAATACAATTGAACACAGCTGAATGAAAGAGAAAGGGCATTTTTTTCCAAATGATTTGAGGGAGTGAAACACATTCTGTGTTGAAGGGTTAACAAAGGAACAGGTCCTCCTATATGCTTCATTTTGAGTCATTTATGTAACTTTAGTTGTGATACAAATGTTGGGCTATATGTTAATATTTCTAATACGTTCTAAGGCTGCATGATACAACTAACGATGATTTGAAAAAAGTTGCATGAAAGGCATGAGTTCTGCTTTGTTTCTTGCGCAGGCTGTACACACTTCATCAGTCTCTCATTCACAATATGACAAGCACTTGATAGACTATTCTCAGTTTAATCTGGTCTTTATATATAGCCTACTAAATAATATGAATGGCCCACACAAAAAAAACATGTCATCTGTAGTTTGCACTCCAATAGTTTATGGAGGTTACGTGCAGTTACGTTTTTAATATGACTGGTAGGCTACACTGGTTTTAAAGCAGATTAATGTGCTTGATTTTAAGAATTTTGCAATAAATATAGCAGTACGAGAACGCTGGGATCCTCTTTTAACATCAGGGCTCAGTTTTGAGAAGCCCAGTTACCGTGACTCAACTGTCACGAGAAATTTGACTGCGGTTATATGGTCACTGTAACATCCTCTATACCTTTTACATGAATGCAATTATTTACAGTATCATATAATTCATTTACATGTAGTGCACAGGAGGCTGCTGAGGGGAGGATGGCTCATAATAATAGCTGGAACGGCGCTAATGGAATGGCATCAAACACATGGAAACCATATGCTTGATGCATTTGATACCCTTCCACCCATTCTGCTTCAGCCATTACCACAAGACAGTCCTCCCCAATTAAGGTGCCACCAACCTCCTGTGATGTATTGGGTCTTATATGCAATATACTCCTAGTAAAGGTAGTGTGATTGTCATGAAGTTTCCCCCTCGTGCTCTGTCTTAAACTGGCCTACTTACTTACTGACTTAACCCTGGTCAAGGCAGCAGAGAAACCACATAATAAAAACTCATTCGGAACTTGTGAGTAGAAGATTCATCTCCCACCTACCAAGTCACAAAGGGATTATTTTTCCCAAGGACACACAAACACAGAGCTTTGATTTTCTATTTTGCTTCATACTTTTTCAGAGCAGTGGTGTACAGTACAGGGTGGATTAGGTGAACACTTTAATAAGGGAACAATAGGTGAAATTGTTTCACTTTAAGCTGCGTTGTATCAGGTTAATCCTTGTAAAAGCGTTCCCTTCTCACTGGAAGTGTGTTTGGTTTGAGAATTGACTTTTGTTGTGGTACTTTCATGTGAATACGCAACACAGAGCAAGAGTACAGATGATATTTGCTTTGTCCATATGCTCACTGTGCTGGCCAAGACCAGTACAGAGGGAGTATTGGTATATTGAATTGAAAATCAGTCCAAATATTTATCGGAAACAACTGTAAATGAATTTCATTGGAGCGAAATCCATTGTGTTCATTTCAATTAAAGCTACAATATGTAACTTTTTAATTAAGCAACCTGACCAAATTCACATAAAAATGTGACTTATAGATCTGTCATTCATGTTAAATGCAAGTCTAAGAAATGGTAGATCAGTTCTATATGAGCTATTTCTATGCTTCCTGTTCTTAAAATGTTATTTTTTGTGTCTTTTACTTTCGGTTTTGTACTGTACCCCAGCTTCATATACAATATGTTTGGTTATTGAAAAGATATTTCACAGCGGTTTAGATGGAACAAGGATTTTCTACACTGCTTCTTTTGTCACATAATAAACTGAAATTAGGCGAACAATTAGAATTTTAGCAACCAGGAAATGGTGGAGCGATTCCTGTAGATTGCACCTTTAAGAGAGACGAGTATAGTTTATGTTGTGTTAGCCCTTTGCAGCTGTGATAATCTCTCTCATAATGGTTCGGCTTTTGTACTTTGCCCTGATTACCTTGACATGTACCCATTTCTACATGAATTACTTTCACTGCTCAACTGGCTTTTGATGAAACCGATGTAAACAGCATCTCGCTTTCATCTAGTGTGCTGTAGCCATTTACATGCTAATTCCTTATCCAGTTGATTTTCAAGGCAATCAGGACAGTCAAAGCTGAGTATAAAGGCAGTGTAATCATTTTTTGCTGTTTTTTTGTTGTTGTTGTTGTCTGTGAGGTCTCAATGTTGTTGTTGTTGTCTGTGAGGTCTCAATGAGCTTCTTCCAAATGGACAAGCAGCTGCACAAGACACAACATGGATGAGCAAAGCAAGTTAGAGAAAGGCACTAACTTGATATTGTTTCCTTCACCAACATCAAATTACCTTGCAAATGAGGGGAGAATGTTGCTATTGTCTGTAATTATTGGAAATGACAGTGTACTGCCAATGAGGAGCAAAAAAAAAACAAATGTTGGTATGTAAGCACTTTTCATTTGTACGTTAGGACACCAGGCAACATTTTAAATCCAGCCATGGAGATTTAGTGGAAGACTTAGAGATGGAAGGATGCATTGGTGGATCAATACTCAACCAACACAAAGGGGAGGTGAAGGCCCAAGGACTATGGGGTATTAATGATCCATACATGTATTTAAATATACAATATAGCACATTTCTATATGGCAAAAAGATATATAGCTAAATGTTATATCCAAAGAGGTTCCATTTAACCCTGGCAGTGAAATGTGTCCCAGATGTGTTCTGTTAATCCCCAAAATGATTGGTCAGTTACGTCCCGTCTCTGATTATGACTGCAATCCTCTCACAGCATGTGTAGCTGAAGTGAAGATGGGCAAACAATGTCGAATATTTTTTTCAAACGTTATTTTAGATAAAAGGAAAGCTGTTCACAGTCACATCCAAAGTGTTATTTCTCAAAGCACGTTTCTAAAGTCATCATTTTTGACATTTTTGGTTCCATTTAAGTCCATCAGAAACCCAGCAGGTATTCCTGACCTACTCATTCTGAAATATAGCTTTTCTTTTCATGTCATGATGTGCCATTTCGTAATGGAATATATATATATATATTATATATATACACACACACACATCCTCCTCTTATTGGCTCAACTTTATTAAATTTCAACTTCTTATGTAATATAAAATTCATGTTGTACAGCTAAATATTTGATAGGAGTGCAGGAAGTGACAAAGACTTGGAAAATAGGCTCTGTATAATTTAATTAAACCACGCTGCCAAATTGAATTAGGTTATGGTCATTTCTGCACTTTGCCCACTTCTTTTGCACTGTGAAAATCTCACCCATACTGTGTTGTAGATACAGGTGTCTATAAATAGTTCTAACATAGACCTCATTTTATCCGCAGCGTCCTGTAGACCCTACCCTCAAGGCTAATTCCTCTCTAGATGTCATGAGTCACTGGCTGCTCTTTGGATGGAGTGTCCGTTTTCTACGTACGTAAGGGAGAAAATGTCTCGAGTAGCTGAATATGGAGTAAAATGTAGAAAGCTGTTGAGAGATCTGGGCCCAAATCCACAAAGCGTCTTAGAATGCCGAGAATAGAGATATTTTACTCTTACGGGTAAAAATAAAAGCTAAGCATGAAGCCTATTTAGCCATAAAAGTCCCACCTAGTCGACAGATATTTAGGAGACTTCATGAGCTGTGAGTTATCAGCAGGGCCCGTATCCACAAAGCAACTCATAGAAGGTCATAGGAATCCTTCAAATCTGTTTTAAGACAACAACAAACTCCCAGCTCAGAACAGGTTTTAGGAGGATGTTAAGACACTGCCCAGACAAACTCTGAGCCAGGAGTAAAATGAACTCAAAAAAGTTTATCTCAGCTGGTAATCAAGACAGTTTGAGGTACCACAAAGGAATGATGGAGATGATGATGCTCATTCAAATTGTTGCAAATTATGGGAAATAGCCAATCGCAATGAGGCATCGCCAGATGTGAACTCAAAAGCATCAGACAACCACAGTAAATGTGACTGTATATCAAATGTTGCAATGGTTAAACTTTTGATATCATTTTCACCTTAAACCTCAACTACATCTCGCAATGAATAATGTGGATATTGAGCAAGTTGAGGTGACTAATCAGCTTGGTGTAACCCTGGATTGTAAATTGTCATGGTCAAAACATATTGATACAACAGCAGCTAAGATGGGGAGAAGTCTGTTCATAATAAAGCACTACTCACTAATCATACAACTTTAACTTCCGGGTTGGAGCGAGCGGTCGCATCCTCACTCGGTCCGCAGGTAGTATTACATTTCATTACATTTCATTATAGTACAACGGTTTGATTTGTCTAATCTTAGCAATTTCTTCTTAGCTAGCTACATAGCCGTCTTTGTATCATAGATAATTGCGTAATTATCGTATTTCGTCGTCCTAACGCAGTCTACACTGCTATCTGCCCTGCAGCTAGCCAGCTAGCTAACGTCCACCGTCTACCGATTAGCAGCACAACTATTACACTCAACTGAACGACTTGATTAGTGTAGTGTTAGCTAGCTACATAGTTGTCTTTGCTGTCTTCGTATCCAAGATAATTGTGTAGTTTAGAGTGTGTAGTTTTAAAGTGATTATCTTAATTTACCGAGGTTAGCTAGCCAGCTATTTGTCGTCCTTAACGTAGGAGACACTGCTAGCTAGCCAACAGCTAGCCTCTGCCAGCTAGCCTACTTCAGCAGTACTGTATCATTTTAATCATTTTAGTCAATAAGATTCTTGCTACGTAAGCTTAACTTTCTGAACACTCGAGACGTGTAGTCCACTTGTCATTCCAATCTCCTTTGCATTAGCGTAGCCTCTTGTGTAGCCTGTCAACTATGTGTCTGTCTCTCCTCTCTGCACAGACCATACAAACGCTCCACACCGCGTGGCCGCGGCCACCCTAATCTGGTGGTCCCAGCGCGCACGACCCACGTGGAGTTCCAGGTCTCCGGTAGCCTCTGGAACTGCCGATCTGCGGCCAACAAGGCAGAGTTCATCTCAGCCTATGCCCTCCCTCCAGTCCCTCGACTTCTTGGCACTGACGGAAACATGGATCACCACAGACAACACTGCTACTCCTACTGCTCTCTCTTCGTCTGCCCACGTGTTCTCGCACACCCCGAGAGCTTCTGGTCAGCGGGGTGGTGGCACCGGGATCCTCATCTCTCCCAAGTGGTCATTCTCTCTTTCTCCCCTTACCCATCTGTCTATCGCCTCCTTTGAATTCCATGCTGTCACAGTTACCAGCCCTTTCAAGCTTAACATCCTTATCATTTATCGCCCTCCAGGTTCCTCGAGAGTTCATCAATGAGCTTGATGCCTTGATAAGCTCCTTTCCTGAGGACGGCTCACCTCTCACAGTTCTGGGCGACTTTAACCTCCCCACGTCTACCTTTGACTCATTCCTCTCTGCCTCCTTCTTTCCACTCCTCTCCTCTTTTGACCTCACCCTCTCACCTTCCCCCCTACTCACAAGGCAGGAAATACGCTCGACCTCATCTTTACTAAATGCTGTTCTTCCACTAACCTCATTGCAACTCCTCCAAGTCTCCGACCACTACCTTGTATCCTTTTCCCTCTCGCTCTCATCCAACACTTCCCACACTGCCCCTACTCGGATGGTATCGCGCCGTCCCAACCTTCGCTCTCTCTCCCCGCTACTCTCTCCTCTTCCATCCTATCATCTCTTCCCTCTGCTCAAACCTTCTCCAACCTATCTCCTGATTCTGCCTCCACAACCCTCCTCTCCTCCCTTTCTGCATCCTTTGACTCTCTATGTCCCCTATCCTCCAGGCCGGCTCGGTCCTCCCCTCCCGCCTCCGTGGCTCGACGACTCATTGCGAGCTCACAGAACAGGGCTCCGGGCAGCCGAGCGGAAATGGAGGAAAACTCGCCTCCCTGCGGACCTGACATCCTTTCACTCCCTCCTCTCTACATTTTCCTCTTCTCTCTCTGCTGCTAAAGCCACTTTCTACCACTCTAAATTCCAAGCATCTGACTCTAACCCTAGGAAGCTCTTTGCAACCTTCTCCTCCCTCCTGAATCCTCCTCCCCCTCCCCCTCCTCCCTCTCTGCAGATGACTTCGTCAACCATTTTGAAAAGAAGGTCGACGACATCCGATCCTCGTTTGCTAAGTCAAACGACACCGCTGGTTCTGCTCACACTGCCCTACCCTGTGCTCTGACTTCTTTCTCCCTCTCTCTCCAGATGAAATCTCGCGTCTTGACGGCCGGCCGCCCAACAACCTGCCCGCTTGACCCTATCCCCTCCTCTCTTCTCCAGACCATTTCCGGAGACCTTCTCCCTTACCTCACCTCGCTCATCAACTCATCCCTGACCGACCGCTGGCTACGTCCCTTCCGTCTTCAAGAGAGCGAGAGTTGCACCCCTTCTGAAAAAACCTACACTCGATCCTTCCGATGTCAACAACTACAGACCAGTATCCCTTCTTTCTTTTCTCTCCAAAACTCTTGAACGTGCCGTCCTTGGCCAGCTCTCCCGCTATCTCTCTCAGAATGACCTTCTTGATCCAAATCAGTCAGGTTTCAAGACTAGTCATTCAACTGAGACTGCTCTTCTCTGTATCACGGAGGCGCTCCGCACTGCTAAAGCGAACTCTCTCTCCTCTGCTCTCATCCTTCTAGACCTATCGGCTGCCTTCGATACTGTGAACCATCAGATCCTCCTCTCCACCCTCTCCGAGTTGGGCATCTCCGGCGCGGCCCACGCTTGGATTGCGTCCTACCTGACAGGTCGCTCCTACCAGGTGGCGTGGCGAGAATCCGTCTCCACACCACGTGCTCTCACCACTGGTGTCCCCAGGGCTCTGTTCTAGGCCCTCTCCTATTCTCGCTATACACCAAGTCACTTGGCTCTGTCATAACCTCACATGGTCTCTCCTATCATTGCTATGCAGACGACACACAATTAATCTTCTCCTTTCCCCCTTCTGATGACCAGGTGGCGAATCGCATCTCTGCATGTCTGGCAGACATATCAGTGTGGATGACGGATCACCACCTCAAGCTGAACCTCGGCAAGAACGGAGCTGCTCTTCCTCCCGGGGAAGGACTGCCCGTTCCATGATCTCGCCATCACGGTTGACAACTCCATTGTGTCCTCCTCCCAGAGCACTAAGAACCTTGGCGTGATCCTGGACAACACCCTGTCGTTCTCAACTAACATCAAGGCGGTGGCCCGTTCCTGTAGGTTCATGCTCTACAACATCCGCAGAGTACGACTCTGCCTCACACAGGAAGCGGCGCAGGTCCTAATCCAGGCACTTGTCATCTCCCGTCTGGATTACTGCAACTCGCTGTTGGCTGGGCTCCCTGCCTGTGCCATTAAACTCCTACAACTCATCCAGAATGCCGCAGCCCGTCTGGTGTTCAACCTTCCCAAGTTCTCTCACGTCACCCCGCTCCTCCGCTCTCTCCACTGGCTTCCAGTTGAAGCTCGCATCCGCTACAAGACCATGGTGCTTGCCTACGGAGCTGTGAGGGGAACGGCACCTCAGTACCTCCAGGCTCTGATCAGGCCCTACACCCAAACAAGGGCACTGCGTTCATCCACCTCTGGCCTGCTCGCCTCCCTACCACTGAGGAAGTACAGTTCCCGCTCAGCCCAGTCAAAACTGTTCGCTGCTCTGGCCCCCCAATGGTGGAACAAACTCCCTCACGACGCCAGGACAGCGGAGTCAATCACCACCTTCCGGAGACACCTGAAACCCCACCTCTTTAAGGAATACCTAGGATAGGATAAAGTAATCCCTCTCACCCCCCTTAAAAGATTTAGATGCACTACTGTTCCACTGGATGTCATAAGGTGAATGCACCAATTTGTAAGTCGCTCTGGATAAGAGCGTCTGCTAAATGACTTAAATGTAATGTAAAATAATCAACAAGGCAGGTCCTACAGGCCCTAGTTTTGTCACACCTGGACTGCTGTTCAGTAGTGTGGTCAGGTGCCAGAAAGAGGGACTTGGGAAAATTGCAGTTGGCTTAGAACAGGGCAGCACGGCTGGCCCTTAAAAGCACATGGAGAGCTAATGTTAATGACATGCATGCCAATCTCTCATGGCTCAAAGTGGAAGAGAGATTGACTTCATTGTTACTTGTTTTTGTAAGAAGTGTTGACAAGCTGAATGTACTGAGCTGTCTGTTTAAACGACTAGCACACAGCTCTGAAAAGACCTCTTGTGGCATGTCTTGTGGGTATGCATGGGTCCTCTTCAGAGTCCCCAAGTCCAGAACAGACTATTGGAGGCGCACAGTACTACAGTACATAGAGCCATGACTACATGGAACTCTATTCTCTACATGGAACTCTATGGGTGAATTTTGGCCCATTCCTCCTGACATAGCTGGTGTAACGGAGTCAGGTTTGTAGGCCTCCTTGTTGGCACACGCTTTTTCAAAACCACCATTAAAAAGCCAACTACGGTTTGCAACTGCACATGGGGACAAAGATTGTACTTTTTGATCAGATGAAACAAAAATATAAATGTTTGGCCATAATGACCATCGTTATGTTTGGAGGAAAAAGGGGGAGGCTTGCAAGCCAAATTACACCATCCCAACTGTGAAGCATGGGGTGGCAGCATTATGTTGTGGGGGTGCTTTGCTGCAGGAGAGACTGGTGCACTTCACAAAATAGATGGCATCATGAGGAAAGAAAATCATGTGGATATATTGAAGCAACATCTCAAGACATCAGTCAGGAAGTTAAAGCTTGGTAGAAAATGGGTCTTCCAAATGGACAATGACCCCAAGCATACTTCCAAAGTTGTAGCAAAATGGCTTAAGGACAACAAAATCAGGGTATTTGAGTGGCCATCACAAAGCCCTGACCTCAAATCTATAGAAAATGTGTGGGTAGAACTGAAAAAGTGAGTGTGAGCAAGGAGGCCTACAAACCTGACTCAGTTACACCAGCTCTGTCAGGAGGAATGGGCCAAAATTCACCCAACGTATTGTGGGAAGCTTGTGGAAGGCTACCCAAAACGTTTCACCCAAGTTAAACAATTGAACCTGTTTGGGGTAGGGGGCAGCATTTTCACTTTTGGATAAATAGCGTGCCCAAACCGAACTGCCTCCTACTCTGTCCCAGATCCTAACATATGCATATTATTATTAGTATTGGATGGAAAACACTCTGAAGTTTCTAAAACTGTTTGAATCATGTCTGTGAGTAAAACAGAATTTATTTAGCAGGCGAAACCCCGAGGACAAACCATTCAGATTTTTTATTTTATTTTTTAAAGTTAAGTCAACATGTTTTCATGGGGAATTCGAATCGACTTTCTTGCAGTTCCCACCGCGTCCACCTGATGTCACCAGTTTGTAGAAATTGGTTGAGGTTTTTCCTTTGTGTAATGAAGAAGTACCATAGCTCAGAACGAGAGTCACTTCATGTGTACCTTTTGATAGAGGCTCGTAACCAGAAAAGTAGCGTCAGTTTGTTTTGCTCCTATATTGAACACAGATCATCCCGTCTTCAATTTGATCGATTATGTATGTTTAGACATACCTACAGTTGTATTACAAAAGTAGTTTGAAATGTTTTGGCAAAGTTTAAAGGTAACTTTTGAGATATTTTGTAGCGACGTTGCATAAGTTGGAAGCAATGTTTTTCTGGATCAAAAGCGCCAAATAAATGGACATTTTGGATATATATCGACGGAATTAATCGAACAAAAGGACCATTTGTGATGTTTATGGGACATATAGGAGTGCCAAAAAAAGAAGCTCATCAAAGGTAAGGCATGATTTATATTTTATTTCTGCGTTTTGTGTCGCGCCTGCAGTGTTGAAATATGCTACTCTCATTGTTTACTGTTGTGCTATCATCAGATAATAGCATCTAATGATTTCGCCGAAAAAGCCTTTTTGAAATCTGACATGTTGGCTGGATTCACAATTTGCTATCTTGCATGTGTAATTTAATGAAAGTTAGATTTTCATAGAAATGTATTTGAATTTGGCGAAATGCATTTTCTCTGGCTATTGGCCATGTGTGACGCAAGCGTCCCGCCTACCCCAGAGAGGCAATGCTACCAAATACTAATTGAGTGTATGTAAACTTCGGACACACTGGGAATGTGATAAAAGAAACGAAAGCTGAAATAAATAATTCTCTACTATTATTCTGACATTTCACATTCTTAAAATAAAGTGGTGATCCTAACTGACCTTCAACAGGGAACTGATACAGTACTAGTAGTAACTGATACAAGCAGTAGAATCAGATTGTAGAAAACAGATAAAAATACACCTTATGGAAAAAAGGAGACTGAAGAGACACACACAAAGGTACAGGCACATATATATATGGACACATGGTGATATTGTTGTATGGTGGAATTAAACATTTTGTATTGTAGATATATAGTGGTGTAATAATGTGATATGATGTACTGTTTTATCTTTTGTTTTATATATAATGTAAGTGCTTTAATATGTTTGGACCCCAGGAAGCAGCTACTCTTCCTGACACGATCAAATACCTGACACATTCACTACTCTTAAGTATTGCCTAATATGCTGGCATAATGCATAATTGCACAATTAATTGATTTAAAGTGGAAATTTGACAATATTACCGTTATATCAGCCCACTCGTCACTCCCGTTTAACTGCTCTGATTCACCTTGGCACAGTACAGTAGACATAAGGTCACATGGTGATAATGTTGCATACAATCTATGATTTTCATCAAACACAATCAAAATTAACATAAATCCTAGATGCCTTCAATTGCCCAGTGTATAGGCATGCACATTTTGTTTTACAATGTGATGTTGCACTCCAAAGGCATAACTTGAAATAACATGATGTAGGTCATTAAATAATCCACAAGAAAAGGGTTTATTTATCGGCTGGAACCATTTTGGGTTTGGGTTCCAGGTAGAATCCTATCTTCTAATCCTTCTTGAATCATTCTATTCTCTGTAGAACCCTATGTAGAAAGGGTTCTACATGGAACCAAAAAGGGTTCTTCAAAAGTTTCTTCTTCTGCCAAATAACCCTTTAAGGATCTAGAAAGCACCTTTTTCTTGCACCTTTTTTCGCCTTATTCTGGAACTTCACAGTGGTCGCAGCGAGTTCGTTGCAATTGTGTTTCTATTTCCTGCAACATTCGCATGACGCTAGCGCATGCAAAAGTGGTACTTTCCGTTGAGAGCTTGATAGATTTACACTGACAGAACCGCACAAAATCTTAAAATCGATCAACATGACTGGCATTATATGTCTTGTACCAGGCCGTCACAATAATTGGATGAAGAGGAGGCAGTTTTTACAACAGCAATGTTTTGAACACCAACCTCTACGTCGATCTGAATGTCCCTGTGCAACTTCATATGACCTGCATCCACCTCCTAAAGACAGTCTTTGCGGCTCTGGCTCAAAGCGTTGAATCTAAAGAAACCACCACAATGTCACTTTGTGTGCTCCTACCACTTCTTAGACAAGAATCCTACAGTGGAGCATCCTTACCCAGACAAATGGCTGGCTACGATGCTCCACTCGTGAAGAAGCGTCAGGTGTTGGTCAGGCAGTCATCAGTGACAGGTAAACCAAACTCTTGAGCAGTTTGTCTGTTTCCCTCTTGTTCTTGTAGCTAAGCAGTCTCGTAATAGCACAATTTATTTCCTCTACAACTCAATAAAACTAAAGAAATTTCATATATACTTAATTATGATTATTCAATATTATAAGGAGCGTCCATGCAGTATGGGGTTTTGTTATTAATTGTCCATTGACTTGTTTAACAAGCTATACTGATTTCTTAACAGATGACACAAAAGGCTCAAGTGTTCAACAAATTGAAAATGGGGATCGAACACAGATTGAAGGAATGGATATGTCTTCAGAGATGGATGCTCAAACCCAATGGGAAGACCCATCTCTAAGTGATCCCAAATATAGCTCAGGTGATCATGTAAAGCCCACTACCTGTGAGACAGGGACACAGCGCCCAGCAGCACCTCTCTACACATCTTCTACCCCTCTACAAAGGCTTTCAGTTAGACCTGACAGACCAAGTCCTGATGACACTGACTAAGCTGTAGCTCAACTTGCTGCAGCAGTACCTAGCAGAAAGGTTTTGGGTTTCCCAGAGTATTGTCAGTTGAGTGATTAGTTATTTGATTGACACGATGGAAGAGAATCTGAGGGAGTACATTCCATTGTTGCCAAGGGAGACCATCCGTGCTACAATGCCACAATGTTTTAAGGACCACTACCCAGGAATAACCTGCATTATCGACTGCTCAGAAAATGCTTTACAGAAGTGTAAGGGGGGTCATTCAGCCATTACTACACCCAGAACACTATCAAGTACCCGATGGCCATTGCACCTTGTGGTCTAGTGATGTTCATCTCCTCAGCATATGGAGGTAGATGTAGCGACAAATATATAACATCAAATTCTGGGTTCCTGGAGTACCTCTGTCCAGGTGTTGAGGTAATGGCTGATCTGGGCATCAAAATCCATGATCTGCTACATGAGAGGAAGGTCAAATGAACAATTCCAGCCTTCACAAAAAGATGTTCACAGCTGTCAGAGGTCACCACATGTACAAGACAGATAGCTAACAGGAGGGTTCATGTGGAACGCGTAATTCAAAGGCTCAAACGGTTTAGCATCATCTCACAGACAGTGCCAATCAACCGCATCTAAAATGGATGAAATACTTTGAATCTGGGCTGCCCTGTGTAACCTGCGGGGTGATATCATTTATGAAGATGCTAAATAAACTGACCAGTCAAATGCCATTCACAGAGTTGATTTCCCCAAATTAATTAAAGTTGTGTCAAAAGTTACATTAAATACATTTCAATTCATTTTAACAATGACTTAATTATTTGTTTTACATACTCATTAATAAAAAACAAAGGCATGAAAATAATGTCCACAATACTGTGACTGTTGATGCATTAAATCAGGCTTTTTAATTGAAAAACAGTGTGTTAATTGTAACTGCAAACAGGGAATACATGACTACATACTTCTACAGAGCTGGATGTATTTGTCACTCAGTGACAGTCTGCCTGCCTGACGCTCCTCAATAATAAATGGTAGCATGTGTGTTGAGTAGAATGCCTTCAACCTCAGGACAGCCTCTGCACAGGACTGTGTATCATAGGGAACAGGGATGACAACTTGCTGGGACGCAGTCCTGTGCAAAACATACCAATTTGCACCTGCATGTTGTAGCCACGTGGCCCATGTGGTTGCAGTTGGGCTGTACCCTCCACCACCTTAACATCACAGGCTTACCCATTGAAGACATCATCCAGAGAATCACAGCCCGTCCCCATGACAGGACACTTGATCTCCATCAGTTCCTTGGAGTTCAGCACTCCATCAGGGCTTGTTGATGGCCATGGCTCTTCAACACTGACAACACTGCCTCTGTGGTTCACAGAGTATCCAGTCTTCCAGCCACTGGGAGGCCATCAGCTCCTTGGAGTTCAGCACTCCGTCAGGGTTTGCTGATGGCCATGGCTCTTCAACACTGACAACACTGCCTCTGTGGTTCACAGAGTATCCAGTCTTCCAGCCACTGGGAGGCCATCAGCTCCTTGGAGTTCAGCACTCCCAGCCACTGGGAGACCATCAGGGCTTGCTGATGGCCATGGCTCTTCAACACTGACAACAGTGCCTCTGTGGTTCACAGAGTATCCAGTCTTCCAGCCACTGGGAGGCCATCAGCTCCTTGGAGTTCAGCACTCCATCAGGGCTTGCTGATGGCCATGGCTCTTCAACACTGACAACAGTGCCTCTGTGGTTCACAGAGTATCCAGTCTTCCAGCCACTGGGAGGCCATCAGCTCCTTGGAGTTCAGCACTCCATCAGGGCTTGCTGATGGCCATGGCTCTTCAACACTGACAACAGTGCCTCTGTGGTTCACAGAGTATCCAGTCTTCCAGCCACTGGGAGGCCAACAGCTCACCATCTTTCCCGTAGTGTGTGCCTGCATTCCCTCGGAACCTGGGATACAGATGCTCCTGGTGAAACTTAGCAGGGTTGGTGGATTCCCTGACAGGGACCTTCTTGGTTGAGCTTGCAGTAACTCTAAGCTTCCTTGAGTCATGCCACAAGTGTGAGGCACTCTGACCTTTGGGATCTGTTCCAAAGCAGTCGACTGGGTTGGGTCAAGTTTCACAAATTCATTGTAAATGGACAGGCACTTCTGGCAGTTGTAACTGACATGCTCTCCATGTGGCTGGTAAAGAGTAGAGACTCTATATTAAGTTACTATATGGATTTAGAAAGCATTGAACAAAAGAGACACACATCAGTTCAAATACATTAAAATGGTACAGCGACAAATAAATATTAATTTCAGTCCAATTTGACCTGGGATACTACTGGCTGTGATATTATTGTCGGTTCAGCGTTAACACACATATAGAGCAGACTCCCCACAGGCAGATTCAGGTGTCTCGGGCCTCCTATTCAATTCCTCCTGTGAGTGGAATGCAGGAGTGGGAGGCAGGAGTGGACATTCTGGATGCTTTTCTGCATATTGGTGACTGGCCTTATGGTGTGTGAAGTCAATGCCGTTTAACCACTGTGGCTCAAGGTTCCTTCCGAGTCCCTGCAGTCCATTGTCGCTGCTCATCTGTGCAGGCTGTGCCAGATAGCACACTGGACACTGCATTCTGCACCTGCGATAGAATGTTTCTAACAAAAAAAGACATTCAAAGAAAATCTCATTAACAATTGTGTGACTGAGGACTATGTGATAAACTTCATTATAAACTTAACTTGCTATTGTTCCCAATGAGATGAGACCACTTATACTTACCATACTTTAGGCATTATCCCCCAAACACAAGGATATTTTACAAAACTTACTCACCCAGAAAAAAATAACACTAAAGACACTAATAACACTAAAGAAATACATACGATGCTGACATGTATTTAAACATTTTCTACCCTACTCACCTGGACTCCATAAACTTACCTTGCTTCACCAACGTGAGATTTGACAGGATACTTACAGATTCCCCACATTAATACAGCAGCTATGTTGATCCACAAACACATGTTAACATGTAATGAGTCATAACATTCTCAATTCAGCTTTCATCCAACAAAACGTTTGGTCTAACTGCTATGTTAAGCCTGACTATTTTATCATTCTGTGTCTAGATAAGGCAATAATGCGCACTTACATCTATAAAAAGGAATGAAGAAAACAGGCTATATCCTCCCGGGTGGCGCAGTGGTTAAGGGCACTGTACTGCAGCGCCAGCTGTGCCACCAGAGACTCTGGGTTCACGCCCAGGCTCTGTCATAACCGGCCGTGACCGGGAGGTCCGTGGGGCGACGCACAATTGGCCTAGCGTCGTCCGGGTTAGGGAGGGTTTGGCCGGTATTTTCTTAGGATATCCCTACCGGCCAAACCCTCCCTAGAGTCCCTGGTGGCACAGCTGGCGCTGCAGTACAGCGCACCAGTGACTTCTGTGGCAGGCCGGGCGCAGTGCACGGTGTTTCCTCCGACACATTGGTGCAGCTGGCTTCTGGGTTGGATGCCCGCTGTGTTAAGAAACAGTGCGGCTTGGTTGGGTTGTGTATCGGAGGATGCATGACCTTCAACCTTCGTCTCTCCCGAGCCCGTACGGGAGTTGTAGCGATGAGACAAGATAGTAGCTACTAACAATTGGATACCACGAAATTGGGCTGAAAAAGGGGTAAAATTATTTTTTAAATAACATAAATAAATAAGAAAATATCATAATGTTAGCCTATGGATTACAGTAACTGTCACCACAACACACATGGGCTAAAATAAGTAATGTGCTAATTACTTATGTTAAGTAATGTTAGACATAGAAATGCAAATTACTTTTCTTATTAGCCTACCTTCCACAACATTGAGGCTGCATGACTTTTCCAAGACCAGCGATGCAAACGCATCCAGCCGTCTCTACAGATCCATTGTTGTAAGAGCTGCTTGATTGGCTGGGCTGAACATCGGCCTTCAAAAATACCAATCTTTTTCCCTCCTCCTGGTGAAGCCATTTATGTGTGTTCCCAAATGTGAGCCATGTTTTGTTTTTGTTTATTATTATTGTTTTTGTTATCCTCTTACCTCTACCTGGGACGCTTGCGTCCCAACTAGAGCTCTGGAAATGCAAATGCGCTACGCTAAATGCTAATAGTATTAGTTAAAACTCAAAAGTTCATTAAAATACACATGCAGGGTATCAAATTAAAGCTACACTCGTTGTGAATCCAGGCAACAAGTCAGATTTTTAAAATGCTTTTCGGCGACAGCATGAGAAGCTATTATCTGATAGCATGCACCAATACACTACAACAGAAAAGCACAGCAGGGGACGTAAACAAAATAATTAGCATTTCGGCGTTACACAAACCGCACAATAAAATAGAAAACAGTCATTACCTTTCACCATCTTCTTTGTTGGCACTCCTAGATGTCCCATAAACACTATTGGGTCTTTATTTCGATTAAATCGGGCCATATAAAGCCAAGATATCGTTATATGTAGACTGTGTGATAAACGAAAAAAACAGCGATTTCACAACGTAACGTCATTTTTTAAAATTCAAAAAGTAGACGATAAACTTTCACAAAACACTTCGAAATACGTTTGTAATGCTACTTTAGGTATTAGTAAACGTTAATAAGCGATAAAAATCATCCGTAGGCGATGTAAATATCATGAGCTGTCGTCTTGGAAAAAATTTCAGGAGAGAGCTCTTCCGGAATGATCTGGGCGGAGACCGGAGGTAAGCGGTGCCCCTCTTTCGGTTCAACCAAGAATCTCGACAACATGGGGATGCTGTGGGAGTTGAATGCTCGGTCTTATCTAATTCGGCTCACTGTTAACAATTGCTTGAAGTGGCGCAAGGATATTTATTTCCATTTTCTGTGATCAGGTTTTCCTGCGCTTTCCGATGTAACGCACGTTATGTAATAGCCACAGTCGTGATTTAACCAGTTTTAAAAACGTCCGAGAGTTTCCTATCCACACATTCTAACCATATGAACGTACTATATTCCTGGCATGAGTAGCAGGGCGCTGAAATGTTGCGCGATTTTTGACAAAATGTTCAAAAAAGTAGAGGGTAGGAGCAACAGGTTTTAAGATGAGTTAATGATGCGTGTTTTTTAATGATTAGCTAGCCACTGCTCTGAGGTAATTCACCAGCGTTGACAGAAGTTGTAAAACGGAAACGGAAACACAATCGGTTCGAATGGAACTGGGTCAAGTGGGCGGGGCTACATAAAGCCAATAGGAATATCTAAACGTTATTTTAATAACTCCAAAGCAATTACATGTGGCACAGGTGTGGTGGGGTAATATTAATCATATATAAGGCTGTGTTGGTCTCTACATTTTGTCAGCCGGTAATTGGCATGCAAAGGACTGCTGATCTCACAGTAATTAACATAAAGATAAGCATCTCCAGGCTTCCATGTATACAAGCTGCTGATGCATGCCTTTGGAACATCTACATTTAAAAAAGTAAAAGTATACATCCATTTCATATAGCCTACACCATCATAATAATATCCATGATTTATTTAGTTTTGATAGGCCTATAAACATGGGAATGTCTTAGAAATCAAAACATAAGAGTTGCATGATGCCACTCTGTATTGATGATTTGGCAAAAAGTTGCAAAAAAGGCTCTGATCATTCTAGCAGAGAGAGTGCAACAATTGCTTTGCTGCTCTGCTTGTGTGGAAGCAAGTTAGATGGAATAAAAATGACAGAATTAAAAGTGAAATGAGAAAGGCTTCAATGACCAAAAGTCAACAGGTAGGCTGGTCTTTACGTTATAATTTGAATAGAGATGTTATTTGTAGGCTAACTGTAGGAAGGTGAGAAGTGCAGTGAAGTTATGGCTAGCTTCAATTAGCCTATTTAGCTAGCTTCAATTAGCCTATTTAGCTAGCTTCAATTAGCCTATTTGGCTAGCTTCAATTAGCCTATTTAGCTAGCTTCTGTCGGTTTGATGCAGTCAAGACTGGTACTATGTAACCAGATGGGATGATAAATAACTAGCATGAAGTTAGTCTAGCGTGATATAACAGTGGTTGCGGTCTCTCCCTCCATGTCTGCTCAGGTGCTCTGAGCCTCCTGTGTCTCCTCACACATTTACACACCACATGGCCTCTGCTCCCTAAAAGCCTACAGCTGCTCGCTCTGTGCCCCTCCCTCTCTCTCCCTTTCAGTAATGGCTCCGGTTTAATAAAGTAGCCAAAACAATTGGCTTTCCTGTTTGTTCTCTCTCTTGGATAGGACCGGTTGTCCTTTTAGGTACTGTCGGAAGGCGTTTTAAAAACGTATTTATGTATATTGGGTCTGGGGCTTTCCTGTGTCCGTTTGGGAATGGGAGCTCTAATTCCCATCACCATTTGTCTTCATCAGTCATATTATTCAAATTCAATCATGAAGTGTTTAGAGAGTGATTAGAGAGACAATAGAGCGCCGAGTACCAGGCTAATAGCAAGGGCCGTCAGCAAGTTTGGTATTAATTTGGCCAGTTTTGGATGGGATTACTGGGACTAACGGTCACATTGAATTTGACTGAGGCCATGACTCATGACTGCCGGTGTGGCGGTAATACGGTCACCACAACAGCCCTAATCTATAGGATATTCTACCTCACATGCGACCAGTAATGGCCATGCAATTAGCCTATTAAAATGATTATCTCTCTCCATAAAGATAATACAGAAATATCCAAGAGACTATAGTTGAGTTACAGGAATAGACAATCAAGAAATTCTAAATACAAGTGTATTTAATTACTTAGTCAAATGACTGAAATCACATGCAAGGTATGAAGTTACAAAGCATTACAAGGCATTATTCTAGGCATTATCAGAAAGGGAGAGAGAGAGAAGTCATAGTCTAACAGGCCATGCCCCTTGGGGTGGAGAGAAAGAAAGACAGTATATATACACTACCGGTCAAAAGTTATAGAACACCTACTCATTCAAGGATTTCTTTATTTTTACTATTTTATACATTGTAGAATAATAGTGAAGACATCAAAACTATGAAATAACACTTATGGAATCATGTAGGGTCCAAAATGGTTAAACAAATCAAAATATATTTTATATTTGAGATTCTTCAAATACCCATCCTTTGCCTTGATGACAGCCTTGCACACTAATTGGCATTCTCTCAACCAGCTTCATGAGGTAGTCACCTGGAATGCATTTCAATTAACAGGTGTGCCTTCTTAAAAGTGAAAAGTTAATTTGTGGAATTTGTTTCCTTCTTAATGGGTTTGAGCCAATCAGTTGTGTTGTGACAGGGTAGGGATGGTATACAGACACAGCCCTATTTGGTAAAAGACCAAGTCCATATTAGGGTAAGAACAACTCAAATAAGCAAAGAGAAATGAAAGTCCATCATTACTTTAAGCCATGAAGGTCAGACAATCCAAAACATTTCAAGAACTTTGAAAGTTTCTACAAGTGCAGTCGCAAAAACCATCAAGTGCTATGATGAAACTGGCTCTCATGAGGTCTGCCACAGGAATGGAAGACCCAGAGTTGCCTCTGCTGCAGAGGATAAGTTCATTAGAGTTACCAGCCTCAGAAATTGCAGACCAAATAAATGCTTCACAGAGTTCAACTAACAGGCACATCTCAACATCAACAGTTCAGAGGAGACTGCGTGAATCAGGCCTTCATGGTCAAATTGCTGCAAAGAAACCACAACTAAAGGACACCAATAAGAAGAGAGACTTGTTTGGGCCAAGAAACACGATCAATGGACATTAGACTGGTGGAAATGTGTCCTTTGGTCTGGAGTCCAAAGTGGAGATTTTTGGTTCTAACCGCCGTGTCTTTGTGAAACACGGTGTGAGTGAACAGATGATCTCTGCATGTGTATTTCCCACCGTGAAGCATGGAGGAGGAGGTGTTATGGTGTGGGGGTGCTTTCCTGGTGACACTGTCTGTGATTTATTTAGAATTCAAGGCACACTTAACCAGCATGGCTACCACAGCATTCTGCAGCGATACACCATCCCATCTGGTTTGGGCTTAGTGGGACTATCATTTGTTTTTCAACACGACAATGACCCAACACACCTCCAGGCTGTGCAATGCATATTTTAACCAAGAATGAGAGTGTTGGAGTGCTGCATCAGATGACTTGGCCTCCACAATCCCCCGACCTCAACCAAATTGAGACGGTTTGGGTTGAGTCCGACCGCAGTGTGAAGGAAAAGCAGCCAACAAGTGCTCAGCATATGTGGGAACTCCTTCAAGACTTTTGGAAAACCATTCCAGGTGTAGCTGTCTGAGAGAATGCAAAGAGTGTCATCAAGGCAAAGGGTGGCTACTTTGAAGAATCTCAAATATAAAATATATTTTGGTTTGTTTAACACTTTCTTGGTTGCTATATGATTCCATATGTGTTATTTCATAGTTTTGATGTCTTCACTATTATTCTACAATGTAAAACATAGTAAAAATAAAGAAAAACCCTTGAATGAGTAGGTGTTCTAAAATGTTTGACCGGTAGTGTATATATGAGTCCTGTCTGATCCAGCGACAGTGGGTTTATGCCCATAGGCGTTGTTGTTGCCGGTGATGTCTGGTGAGGACCTGCCTTACAACAGGCCTATTTAATTCATGTCTGCCTACAACAGTGTACTAACTAGCAGCAACAAACTCAAACCAATCCAGGGTCATAGAAAAACATGTCACAGTTGTTTGCATGGTGTAACGGTGTCACCGGTCTGAATCTAATCCAATCTGGAGCCAGTCAGTCTACATATGTAAAGCAAAGAATTAGCTTCCAAACCAGATTACATTATTTCTCGAGCTATGGTTATAATTCATGAATGATGACAATCGTTCACCCTGTTTTTCATAGAAAAAGTGCACAGTTGGGTGCCAAACTGATCCCCTGGTCGTTAATGGATGCTGGGACCTACCAGAAGGAGCCAATGTGGGTGTCACCTAGGACTTGTCCAGCAATGTGATTGCAATGGTTTAGCGACATGCCAAAAACAATTAATCCACTGTGCACTTGGTGTTTACACAGCAAGACCTCAGCATAAAATTGTGTCATGCGACGTATGTACCCTTGTGACACCTCCTCTGTTGTTGCCAGTCTCCCTCAACTCATACGAGAAGGACATGCCATAATGAGGCCTCTGATAGTGACCCGAGTTACTGATACATCAACAATGACAGGTAATGTGTGTTATGTGAAAATATGTTTTTTTAAATACCCAGCTTAATAAAGCAGAAGGCTAATTCCCCAGCCAAGCAGATACAAGTAGAGACATTTTGGTTGTGAAGTGCATTAGAAAAAAATCTTTGTCCTTTCTTTTGAACAAAAGGCAACTTTTTTTCTATTACATCACCCTGGAACAGGCCCTCCCAGTCTACACCACCTCATAAGATTGCCTGCTGCAGTTGTTCGAGAGACGGTCAGTTTACAGCCGAACATGCAGCATAGAGAAGACCAGCAAAGGGGGCTCTCATCAGCATCATGCAGACATGCCCTCGCTGTGAGCATTCATATGAATGGAACAGTGAGCCACATGTTGGCAAGTATCTGGCCAGCAACCTTCACCTGTCAATGGCCACAGCTTTCACAGGGTCCTCATTTGTACAAATACAGAAGGTAACCCACTTCATTACTTCGATACATTTGTTAACCCAATTGTAAAACATAACTTCTGTAAACTGACTTTATTTGTTGCTTGTTTTGTACTTCTTAGATGCATATAATGTCCAGGGCATATACTGACAGTATAATAAGCCTGGTAGAGCTGGCCTGAATGCTGTGTTCAGCGTTCTATTTAACTTCACATTGTATGATATCTGAAGTGAAGTAGAGAGCTGAATGCAGTGATCAGGTTGGTTTCACCAGGCTACGCATAACCCCCATTAATAATGGAATCAGTGATCAGGTTGGTTTCACCAGGCTACGCATAACCCCCATTAATAATGGAATCAGTGATCAGGTTGGTTTCACCAGGCTACTCATAACCCCCATTAATAATGGAATCAGTGATCAGGTTGCTTTCACCAGGCTACTCATAACCACCATTAATAATGGAATCAGTGATCAGGTTGGTTTCACCAGGCTACTCATAACCACCATTAATAATGGAATCAGTGATCAGGTTGGTTTCACCAGGCTACTCATAACCCCCATTAATAATGGAATCAGTGATCAGGTTGGTTTCACCAGGCTACTCATAACCCCCATTAATAATGGAATCAGTGATCAGGTTGGTTTCACCAGGCTACTCATAACCCCATTAATAATGGAATCAGTGATCAGGTTGGTTTCACCAGGCTAGTCATAACCACCATTAATAATGGAATCAGTGATCAGGTTGGTTTCACCAGGCTACTCATAACCCCCATTAATAATGGAATCAGTGATCAGGTTGGTTTCACCAGGCTAGTCATAACCACCATTAATAATGGAATCAGTGATCAGGTTGGTTTCACCAGGCTACTCATAACCACCATTAATAATGGAATCAGTGATCAGGTTGGTTTCACCAGGCTACTCATAACCCCCATTAATAATGGAATCAGTGATCAGGTTGGTTTCACCAGGCTACTCATAACCACCATTAATAATGGAATCAGTGATCAGGTTGGTTTCACCAGGCTACTCATAACCACCATTAATAATGGAATCAGTGATCAGGTTGGTTTTCACCAGGTTACTCATAACCACCATTAATAATGGAATCAGTGATCAGGTTGGTTCCACCAGGCTACTCATAACCACCATTACTAATGGAATCAGTGATCAGGTTGGTTTCACCAGGCTACTCATAACCCCCATTAATAATGGAATCAGTGATCAGGTTGGTTTCACCAGGCTACTCATAACCCCCATTAATAATGGAATCAGTGATCAGGTTGGTTTCACCAGGCTACTCATAACCACCATTAATAATGGAATCAGTGCTCTGTGTGGGTGCGTGTGTGTGCGTGTGCCTGTGTGTGTTTGTGTGTGTGACCAACCAGTATCTTTGATGAGGTGCTGATCTACGCTGCTATGCCCATCACTGAGGCTCTGGCAAAGACCTCACCACCAACCTCACCTCTTGCCTGTTCACCAACAGTCGTCGATGCGGAGAACAAAATTAGGTAGGTTTAGTTTGACTTGTGTCAGATATTATCTATCCTAAATGCCATTGTTAATAGAATAGTGACTATGTACGTATGTCATTTATGTGCTCATAGAAACATGTGGAGTCAACACATGGAGACTTGCAAGATAATGTGATGAAGTCCAGACTGACAGATGGGCTTGATACTCATGCCTCTGAATGGAGAGAGACCTGGAACTCTGCATAAACATTTTATGAGACACAACTTTTACTTGTATTGTCTTTTTTTTAATGATTTGAATTGAATGGTATCAGTCGATATGGGGAGGGAGAAACACTGTGTATTCTGCACCAGGATCAGGGAACTTCTGTTGTATATGGGACAGCACACATGAAGTTATGACTACTCTGACATGTTACCATTGTAGCCCCATTACCACCACACAGGAAGTTATGACCACTCTGACATGTTACCATTGTAGCCCCATTACCACCACACAGGAAGTTAAGACCACTCTGACATGTTACCATTGTAGCCCCATTACCACCAGACAGGAAGTTATGACCACTCTGACATGTTTACCAAGGTAGCCCCATTACCACCACACAGGAAGTTATGACCACTCTGACATGTTTACCAAGGTAGCCCCATTACCACCACACAGGAAGTTATGACCACTCTGACATGTTTACCAAGGTAGCCCCATTACCACCAGACAGGAAGTTATGACCACTCTGACATGTTTACCAAGGTAGCCCCATTACCACCACACAGGAAGTTATGACCACTCTGACATGTTTACCAAGGTAGCCCCATTACCACCAGACAGGAAGTTATGACCACTCTGACATGTTTACCAAGGTAGCCCCATTACCACCACACAGGAAGTTATGACCACTCTGACATGTTTACCAAGGTAGCCCCATTACCACCAGACAGGAAGTTATGACCACTCTGACATGTTTACCAAGGTAGCCCCATTACCACCACACAGGAAGTTGTGACCACTCTGACATGTTTACCAAGGTAGCCCCATTACCACCACACAGGAAGTTATGACTACTCTGACATGTTTACCAAGGTAGCCCCATTACCACCAGACAGGAAGTTATGACCACTCTGACATGTTTACCAAGGTAGCCCCATTACCACCACACAGGAAGTTGTGACCACTCTGACATGTTTACCAAGGTAGCCCCATTACCACCACACAGGAAGTTATGACTACTCTGACATGTTTACCAAGGTAGCCCCATTACCACCACATAGGAAGTTATGACCACTCTGACATGTTACCATTGTAGCCCCATTACCACCAGACAGGAAGTTATGACTACTCTGACATGTTTACCAAGGTAGCCCCATTACCACCAGACAGGAAGTTATGACTACTCTGACATGTTTACCAAGGTAGCCCCATTACCACCAGACAGGAAGTTATGACTACTCTGACATGTTACCATTATATTACCACCACACAGGAAGTTATGACCACTCTGACATGTTTACCAAGGTAGCCCCATTACCACCAGACAGGAAGTTATGACTACTCTGACATGTTACCATTATATTACCACCACACAGGAAGTTATGACCACTCATGTTTACATTACCACCAGACAGTTTACCAAGGTAGCCCCATTACCACCAGACAGGAAGTTATGACTACTCTGACATGTTACCATTATATTACCACCACACAGGAAGTTATGACCACTCTGACATGTTTACCAAGGTAGCCCCGTTACCACCACACAGGAAGTTATGACCACTCTGACATGTTACCATTATATTACCACCACACAGGAAGTTGTGACCACTCTGACATGTTTACCAAGGTAGCCCCATTACCACCACACAGGAAGTTATGACCACTCTGACATGTTTACCAAGGTAGCCCCATTACCACCAGACAAAATGCCCTTTAAAATGAGGTTTTAGATTTCTATATGCTCAATCCATAAATAATCTAGACGTACATACAACAGTAGCCTCTTGCGCTTTTGACAAAGATTTCTCCTGAGGCCTAATTAACATGATATGACTAAATACTTATAGCCCCTAGGCTAATTCATGTTTTTCTTTCGATTTATTGAATTATCTACATTATATTATTTAAAGTTATCCCTTTGGAGTGTAATATGACGTTGTTAAAAAAATATGCCTAAATTGGGCACTCCTGTAAGTTTTTGCAATTGAAAGCATTAGGGCTTATATTAACTTTGATTGTGTTAATTATGGGCTACAGAGTGGCGCACTTCATCTCAGTACTAGAGATGTCACTACAGTCGCTGGTTCGATTCTAGGCTGTATCACAACTGGCAGGGATTGGGAGTCCCAAAGGGCGGTGTGCTGATGGCGCAGCGTTATTACGGTCTGGCCGGGTTAGGCCGTCATTGTAAATAAAACATTTGTTGTTTACTGACTTCCCTAGTTAAATAAAGGTCAAATAAAAAAGTACTTTTCTTCGATGTGTGTTATAAAGATGCGATTGTTTTTGCATTGCTCAGTTTACTAAACTGTTGTTGAGTAATTGCCTCCTGATAACGCACACTGCCAATTTAAATGACACTGAGATTACAATGAGGTTACAATTTTTGCACACAATCTCGCCTATAGTGTGAATTTTTTAAATTCTGTGTTAACTACTTGTCAGACAGTGTGTTCTGAATCAGGTTTCATTATTTTTTCTTATCTATTAGGATCCCGATTAGCCGACGCCAATGGCGACAGCTAGTCTTACTGGGGTCTGACATATAATGAAAAATACATTTATAGACAATACACTTTACAATTTACACTTAAAAACATTAACGTGTGTGTGTGTGCATCGATCAGTTACACATAAATATCAGTACATACACAAGTAGGTCACATTTAAAATGATGACAGACATGTGAGACAGCCCTAGATCAGGAAGGCCTTCTCCTAAGTGACATCCTGAGCTCGTATCCACAAAGCATCTCAGAACGTGTCCTAGGAATCGCCAGCTGTGAACTCTACAGCACTCTTCAAAAACACACAGTGAAAGACACTGTACATCAAATGTTTTATATCATTTCTCCCTGTCACGTTCTGACCTTTATTTCCTTTGTTTTGTCATTATTTAGTATGGTCAGGGCGTGAGTTGGGGTGGGCAGTCTATGTTTGTTTTTCTATGATTTGGGGATTTCTATGTTTCGGCCTAGTATGGTTCTCAATCAGAGGCAGGTGTCATTAGTTGTCTCTGATTGAGAATCATACTTAGGTAGCCTGGGTTGCACTGTTTGTTTGTGGGTGATTGTCTATGTTGATTGCTTGTTTCAGCGCAGTTCGCATTAGCTTCACGGTTGTTATTTTGTTTATTGTTTTTGTATAGGGTTTCAGTGTTCAGTGTTTTCTTTATTAAAATTAATGATGAACACATACCACGCCGCATTTTGGTCCTCCGATCCATCTCGCCTCTCCTCTTCAGATGAAGAGGAGGACGACCGTGACACCCCCTGACATGATCTGGGGAATAACTTTTATTCAGACGGTTGTTAAAAGCAGAATTTTGATTATATTACATTTTAGAATTTTGCATAATATCACTCCTGTTTAACAACTCTAAGTTACTTTGGCACAGAAGGCATCAAGTCACTTGCCGATATTGTTGCATACAACATTTGAAAGGTCTATAATTTTAAATGTTATTTTTATTTAACTAGACAAGTCAGTTAAGAACATATTCTTATTTACAATGACGGCCTACCCCGGCCAAGCCCTAACGACACTGGGCCAATTGTCCCCTATGGGACTCCCAATCATGGCCGGTTGTGATACAGCCTGGAATCGAACCATGTCTGTAGTGACGCCTCTAGCACTGAGATGCAGTGCTTTAGACCACCTTGCCACTCAGAGGCCCATTGCCAGATTGAAAGAGGTTTATGGTCATTTTTTCACATTTTTGCAAATTCTATACAATTCTAATACTATTGAACTACGAAAATCTCCCCATTACAATGTAGATTAAAAAAATATATATAACTTTTATTTAACTAGGCAAGTCAGTTAACAAACTCTTATTTACAATGACAGCCTAACAAAAGGCCTCCTATATGACAAAACACACATAACAACACAACACTACATGAAGAGAGACCTAAGACAACAACATAGCAAGGCAGCAACACATGCCAACACAGCATGGTAGCAACACAACATGACAACATGGTAGCAACACAACATGGTACAATCATATTTGGGCACAGACAACCGCACAAAAGGCAAGAAGGTAGAGACAACAATACGTCACGCAAAGCAGCCACAACTGTCAGTAGGAGTGTCCATGAGTGAGTCTTTTGAATGAAGAGGTTGAGATAAAACTGTCCAGTTTGAGTGTTTGTTGCAGTTCGTTCCAGTCGCTAGCTGCAGCGAACTGAAAAGAGGAGCGACCCAGGGATGTGGGTTCTTTGGGGACCTTCAACAGAATGCGACTGGCAGAACGGGTGTTGTATGTGGAGGATGAGGGTTTTATAAAGGTGTCTTTGAATAATTCTGCCATAGACTTGTGTTTATCTGTCGTGTAACCGCCCCCAGTGGATCACAGTTATGGATCTGTTGCAGCGTATGTCTCATGAGCTATACAGTACGTTCCATTTGGTCTATGTCATACGGATAGGTAGTTTGACAAGCTAAAAGGTGAATTTGGAAACATGACAGGTCATTGTCTGCATGTTTGATGCCATGGGCTAACCGTTTACCCATCTGCTGTATAATTCTAATCCTTCTTCTCAAAACGGTAATGGTACATCACTGGACATTAACTAACAACGCTGTATCCAAACACTCAGAAAACCCAATATCAGTGGGTTTTGTGATGCCTTTCCCCCCCCAAAATGTCATTGAAGGTGCTCCAAAGCTTTTTACTATCATTCTTTATGTCATTTATCTTTGTTTCATACTGTAGTTTCTTCTTTTTATTCAGTTTAGTCACATGATTTCTCAATTTGCAGTACGTTTGCCAATCACTTGTGCATCCAGACTTATTGGCCATTACATTATATAGCCTAATACAACCCTTTGGGACAGAGGCTGAAAACTGGATCACAGTGAAAATCTCTTCTGGCGCCCTATGGGTGTTCAAGGGCATCTGTCACCCATACATTCTCAATACCAGACACCCACAGCCAGCCAACACCCAGCCAACAGCCCTTCAAGGACTGATGCATCCTACATCCAGGCACGGACTGACCTGGCAACTCTAGAGGTGAAACAGCTCCTAGGGAGGACCAGGGGAAAATAGAAGAGGCACTGGGGGGTTAGGCTCTGCCTCTCCTAATCAATTCATTTCACAGATAAAGGAGTCTGGGAACTATGTGAGTGTGTACGTGTGTGTGCATGTGTCTCTGTGTGTGTGTGTGCATCTGTGTGTGTGTGTGCTGAGTGGAATTGGTTATGCTATAAGTCTGTCTGTCGTCTGCCTTTGATTTTATTGTTAAGGAACAATGTTGAGCTTCTGAATATCAGGACAGCGATCACTCAACTCGGATTAGATGAAGATATTTTCTACCACAAGGAGGATGCACAGGACATTCTCCAACACCCTACAGGGCCGACATCCCCGTTATTTGCAAGAGGAAGCGACGCAGGTACCGTCAACACTACTCGCCAAAGTGCAATCATTGGACAATAAATTAGATGGGGTACGATCATGAATATCCTACCAACAGTACATAAAAAACTGTAATAACCTATGTTTCACTGAATCGTGGCTGAGTGATGACAGGGAAATTTAGCTAGAGGGAAATACGCTGCACCGGCAAGATAGAACAGCACACTCTGGTAAAATGAGGGAGGGGGAGGGTGGGGTCTGTGCATATTTGTAAACAGCTGGTGCACGAAATCTAAGGAAGTCTCTAGATTTTGCTCGCCTGAAGTAGAGTATATTGTGATAAATTGCAGGCCACACTACTTGCCTAGAGTTTTCAGCTCTACTTTTTGTACTGGCACTAAGACCGCACTCAGTCAGTTGTATAAGGAAATAAGCAAACAGGAAACAACTCACCCAGAGACGGCGCTCCTAGTGGCCGGAGACTTTAATGCAGGGAAACTTAAATCAGTTCTACCAAATAAATTCTAGATCACACACAGAAACATGTACAAAGCTCCCCCTCGCCCTCTATTTGGTAAATCCAACCACAACTCTATCCTCCTGATTCCTGCTTACAAGCAAAAATTAAAGCAGGAAGCACCAGTGACTTGGTCTATAAAAAAGTGGTCAGATGAAGCAGATGCTAAACTACAGGACTGTGTTGCTATCACAGACTGGAACATGTTCCGGGATTCTTCCGATGGCATTGAGGAGTACACCACGTCAGTCACTGGCTTTATCAATAAGTGCATTTAGGACGTCGTTCCCACAGTGACTGTACGTACAAACCCCAATCAGAAGCCATGGATTACAGACAACATTCACACTGAGCTAAAGGGTAGAGCTGCCGCTTTCAAGGTGCGGGACTCTAACCCGGAAGCTTACAAGAAATCATGCTATACCCTGCGACGAACCATCAAACATGTAAAGCATCAATACAGGGCTAAGATTGAATCATACTACACCGTCTCCAACGCTCGTTTTATGTGGCAGGGCTTGCAAATTATTACAGACTACAAAGGGAAGCACAGCCAAGAGCTTCCCAGTGACACAAGCCTACCAGACGAGCTAAATCACTTCTATGCCCGCTTCGAGGCAAGCAACACTGAGGCATGCATGAGAGAATCAGCTGTTCAGGACGACTGTGTGATCACGCTCTCCGTAGCCGAGTAAGACCTTTAACCTCTTGCTTCTACTCGGGACGCTTGCGTCCCAACTAGAGCTCTGGAAATGCAAATGCGCTACGCTAAATGCTAATAGTATTAGTTAAAACTCAAACGTTCATTAAAATACACATGCAGGGTATCGAATTAAAGCTACACTCGTTGTGAATCCAGGCAACAAGTCAGATTTTTAAAATGCTTTTCGGCGAAAGCATGAGAAGCTATTATCTGATAGCATGAAACAATACACTACAACACAAAAGATCCGCAGGGGACGTAAACAAAATAATTAGCATTTCGGCGTTACACAAACCGCACAATAAAATAGAAAACATTCATTACCTTTCACCATCTTCTTTGTTGGCACTCCTAGATGTCCCATAAACACTATTGGGTCTTTATTTCGATTAAATCGGTCCATATAAAGCCTAGATCATTTAACATTACATTTAAGTCATTTAGCAGACGCTCTTAGATATCGTTATATGTAGACTGTGAGATAAACGAAAAAAACATTGTTTCAAAACGTAACGTCATTTTTTAAAATTCAAAAAGTCGACGATAAACTTTCACAAAACACTTCGAAATACTTTTGTAATGCAACTTTAGGTATTAGTAAACATTAATAAGCGATAAAATTCATCAGGAGGCGATGTAAAGATCATTAGCTGTCCGTCTGGAAAAATGTCCGGCTAGAAACTCAACGAAAATATCCGGTCCTAGACCTGAAGAAATACGGTGCCTTGCATGTGTTTGACCAAGAAAAAACTCGAAGGGAAATGACAAGACTCTAGACACCGTGTGGAAGCTGTAGGTACTGCAACCTCAGTCAATTAATTGTGGTTCACCTTTATCAATGGGTTCAAGTAGCGCATGGATATATTTTCCCATTTTCAGTGATCAGTTTTTCCTGTGCTTTTCGATGTAAATGCCGTTCTGGTAAAGCCACAGCAGTGATTTAACCAGTTTTATAAACGTCTGAGTGTTTTCTATCCACACAGACTAAGCAAATGCATATACTATATTCCTGGCATGAGTAGCAGGGCGCTGAAATGTTGCGCGATTTTTAACAGAATGTTCAAAAAAGTAGAGGGTAGAAGGAAGAGGTTAAACAGGTCAACATACACAAGGCTGCGGGGCCAGACGGATTACCAGGATGTAATAGCATCTTCGAGTAGCATCTTCCGGGTTGGAGCGAGCGGTCGCATCTGCACTCGGTCCGCAGGTAGTATTACATTTCATTACATTTCATTATAGTACAACGGTTTGATTTGTCTAATCTTAGCAATTTCTTCTTAGCTAGCTACATAGCCGTCTTTGTATCATAGATAATTGCGTAATTATCGTATTTCGTCGTCCTAACGCAGTCTACACTGCCCTGCAGCTAGCCAGCTAGCTAACGTCCACCGTTAGCTAGTTCACCGTCTACCGATTAGCAACGGTTTGATTTGTCTAATCTTAGCAATTTCTTCTTAGCTAGCTACATAGCCGTCTTTGTATCATAGATAATTGCGTAATTATCGTATTTCGTCGTCCTAACGCAGTCTACACTGCCCTGCAGCTAGCCAGCTAGCTAACGTCCACCGTTAGCAAGTCCACCGTCTACCGATTAGCAGCACAACTATTACACTCAACTGAACGACTTGATTAGTGTAGTGTTAGCTAGCTACATAGTTGTCTTTGCTGTCTTCGTACCCAAGATAATTGTGTAGTTTAGAGTGTGTAGTTTTAGAGTGATTATCTTAATTTACCGAGGTTAGCTAGCCAGCCATTTGTCGTCCTTAACGTAGGAGACACTGCTAGCTAGCCAACAGAACAGAACTTCCGCACTCAACAATCCGGTCGCATTTCGCTTCGCTCCACAGGTAGTATCACATTTTTCATTTCTTTTCATTACAGTACAACGGCTTGATTTGTTTGATCGTAGCTAGCTACATAGCTAGCTACATAGCCGTCTTTGTATCAAAGATAATTGTGTAGTCTTGAGCGATTTCCTAGGTTAGCTAGCCAGCTATTGTCGTTCTTTTAACGCAACGTAATGTAATCAACACTGCTAGCTAGCCAGCTAGCCCCGAATAGCAGCACAGTAGCACAGTAGAAACTATTACACTCAACGGAACGACTTGATTAGTGTAGTGTCAACAACGCAGACACTGCCAGCTAGCCTACATAGTCAACAACGCAGCCTCTGCCAGCTAGCCTACTTCAGCAGTACTGTAACATTTTAATCATTTTAGTCAATAAGATTCTTGCTACGTAAGCTTAACTTTCTGAACACTCGAGACGTGTAGTCCACTTGTCATTCCAATCTCCTTTGCATTAGCGTAGCCTCTTGTGTAGCCTGTCAACTATGTGTCTGTCTATCCCTGTTCTCTCCTCTCTGCACAGACCATACAAACGCTCCACACCGCGTGGCCGCGGCCACCCTAATCTGGTGGTCCCAGCGCGCACGACCCACGTGGAGTTCCAGGTCTCCGGTAGCCTCTGGAACTGCCGATCTGCGGCCAACAAGGCAGAGTTCATCTCAGCCTATGCCTCCCTCCCTCGACTTCTTGGCACTGACGGAAACATGGATCACCACAGACAACACTGCTACTCCTACTGCTCTCTCTTCGTCTGCCCACGTGTTCTCGCACACCCCGAGAGCTTCTGGTCAGCGGGGTGGTGGGACTGGGATCCTCATCTCTCCCAAGTGGTCATTCTCTCTTTCTCCCCTTACCCATCTGTCTATCGCCTCCTTTGAATTCCATGCTGTCACAGTTACCAGCCCTTTCAAGCTTAACATCCTTATCATTTATCGCCCTCCAGGTTCCCTCGGAGAGTTCATCAATGAGCTTGATGCCTTGATAAGCTCCTTTCCTGAGGACGGCTCACCTCTCACAGTTCTGGGCGACTTTAACCTCCCCACGTCTACCTTTGACTCATTCCTCTCTGCCTCCTTCTTTCCACTCCTCTCCTCTTTTGACCTCACCCTCTCACCTTCCCCCTACTCACAAGGCAGGAAATACGCTCGACCTCATCTTTACTAGATGCTGTTCTTCCACTAACCTCATTGCAACTCCCCTCCAAGTCTCCGACCACTACCTTGTATCCTTTTCCCTCTCGCTCTCATCCAACACTTCCCACACTGCCCCTACTCGGATGGTATCGCGCCGTCCCAACCTTCGCTCTCTCTCCCCCGCTACTCTCTCCTCTTCCATCCTATCATCTCTTCCCTCTGCTCAAACCTTCTCCAACCTATCTCCTGATTCTGCCTCCTCAACCCTCCTCTCCTCCCTTTCTGCATCCTTTGACTCTCTATGTCCCCTATCCTCCAGGCCGGCTCGGTCCTCCCCTCCCGCTCCGTGGCTCGACGACTCATTGCGAGCTCACAGAACAGGGCTCCGGGCAGCCGAGCGGAAATAGAGGAAAACTCGCCTCCCTGCGGACCTGACATCCTTTCACTCCCTCCTCTCTACATTTTCCTCTTCTCTCTCTGCTGCTAAAGCCACTTTCTACCACTCTAAATTCCAAGCATCTGCCTCTAACCCTAGGAAGCTCTTTGCAACCTTCTCCTCCCTCCTGAATCCTCCTCCCCCTCCCCCTCCTCCCTCTCTGCAGATGACTTCGTCAACCATTTTGAAAAGAAGGTCGACGACATCCGATCCTCGTTTGCTAAGTCAAACGACACCGCTGGTTCTGCTCACACTGCCCTACCCTGTGCTCTGACCTCTTTCTCCCCTCTCTCCAGATGAAATCTCGCGTCTTGTGACGGCCGGCCGCCCAACAACCTGCCCGCTTGACCCTATCCCCTCCTCTCTTCTCCAGACCATTTCCGGTGACCTTCTCCCTTACCTCACCTCGCTCATCAACTCATCCCTGACCGCTGGCTACGTCCCTTCCGTCTTCAAGAGAGCGAGAGTTGCACCCCTTCTGAAAAAACCTACACTCGATCCCTCCGATGTCAACAACTACAGACCAGTATCCCTTCTTTCTTTTCTCTCCAAAACTCTTGAACGTGCCGTCCTTGGCCAGCTCTCCCGCTATCTCTCTCAGAATGACCTTCTTGATCCAAATCAGTCAGGTTTCAAGACTAGTCATTCAACTGAGACTGCTCTTCTCTGTATCACGGAGGCGCTCCGCACTGCTAAAGCGAACTCTCTCTCCTCTGCTCTCATCCTTCTAGACCTATCGGCTGCCTTCGATACTGTGAACCATCAGATCCTCCTCTCCACCCTCTCCGAGTTGGGCATCTCCGGCGCGGCCCACGCTTGGATTGCGTCCTACCTGACAGGTCGCTCCTACCAGGTGGCGTGGCGAGAATCCGTCTCCACACCACGTGCTCTCACCACTGGTGTCCCCCAGGGCTCTGTTCTAGGCCCTCTCCTATTCTCGCTATACACCAAGTCACTTGGCTCTGTCATAACCTCACATGATCTCTCCTATCATTGCTATGCAGACGACACACAATTAATCTTCTCCTTTCCCCCTTCTGATGACCAGGTGGCGAATCGCATCTCTGCATGTCTGGCAGACATATCAGTGTGGATGACGGATCACCACCTCAAGCTGAACCTCGGCAAGACGGAGCTGCTCTTCCTCCCGGGAAGGACTGCCCGTTCCATGATCTCGCCATCACGGTTGACAACTCCATTGTGTCCTCCTCCCAGAGCGCTAAGAACCTTGGCGTGATCCTGGACAACACCCTGTCGTTCTCAACTAACATCAAGGCGGTGGCCCGTTCCTGTAGGTTCATGCTCTACAACATCCGCAGAGTACGACCCTGCCTCACACAGGAAGTGGCGCAGGTCCTAATCCAGGCACTTGTCATCTCCCGTCTGGATTACTGCAACTCGCTGTTGGCTGGGCTCCCTGCCTGTGCCATTAAACCCCTACAACTCATCCAGAACGCCGCAGCCCGTCTGGTGTTCAACCTTCCCAAGTTCTCTCACGTCACCACGCTCCTCCGCTCTCTCCACTGGCTTCCAGTTGAAGCTCGCATCCGCTACAAGACCATGGTGCTTGCCTACGGAGCTGTGAGGGGAACGGCACCTCAGTACCTCCAGGCTCTGATCAGGCCCTACACCCAAACAAGGGCACTGCGTTCATCCACCTCTGGCCTGCTCGCCTCCCTACCACTGAGGAAGTACAGTTCCCGCTCAGCCCAGTCAAAACTGTTCGCTGCTCTGGCCCCCCAATGGTGGAACAAACTCCCTCACGACGCCAGGACAGCGGAGTCAATCACCACCTTCCGGAGACACCTGAAACCCCACCTCTTTAAGGAATACTTAGGATAGGATAAAGTAATCCCTCTCACCCCCTTAAAAGATTTAGATGCACTACTGTTCCACTGGATGTCATAAGGTGAATGCACCAATTTGTAAGTCGCTCTGGATAAGAGCGTCTGCTAAATGACTTAAATGTAAATGTAAATGTGTGCTCCGGGCATGTGCTGACCAACTGTCCCTGATTGAGTCTGTAATACCAACATGTTTCAAGCAGACCACCATAGTCCCTGTGCCCAAGAACACAAAGGCAACCTGCCTAAATGACTACAGACCCGTAGCACTCACGCCCGTTTCCATAAAGTGCTTTGAAAGGCTGGTAATGACTGACATCAACACCATTATCCCAGAAACCCTAGACCCACTCCAATTTGCATACAGCCCAAACAGATCCACAGATGATGGAATATCTATTGCTCTCCACACTGCCATTTCCCACCTGGACAAGAGGAACCTATGTGAGAATGCTATTCATTGACTACATTCAACACCATAGTACCCTCAAAGCTCATCACTCGGCTATCAATCCTGGGACTAAGCACCTCCCTCTGCAACTGGATCATGGACTTCCTGACAGGCCACCCCCAGGTGGTGAGGGTAGGTAGCAACACATCTGCCACGCTATCCTCAACACTGTAGCTTCCCAGAGGTGTGTGCTCAGTCCCCTCCTGTACTCCCTGTTCACCCACGACTGCATGGCCAGGCACGACTCCAACACAATCATTACGTTTGCAGACAACACAACAGTGGTAGGCCTGATCACCGACAACAACGAGACAGCCTTTAAGGAGGAGGTCAGCGACCTGGCCGGGTGGTGCCAGAATAACCTATCCCTCAACCTAACCAAGACTAAGGAGATGATTGTGGACTATGGGAAAAGGAGGACTGAGCATGCCCCCATTCTCATCGACGGGGCTATAGTGGAGCACGTTGAGAGCTTCAAGTTCCTTTGTGTCCACATTAACAACAAACTAGAATGGTCCAAACACACCAAGACAGTCGTGAAGAGGGCACGACAAAGCCTATTTCCCCTCAGGAAACTAAAAAGATTTGGCATGGGTCCTGAGATCCTCAAAAGGTTCTACAGCTGCAACATCGAGAGCATCCTGACTGGTTGCATCACTGTCTGGTACGACAATTGCTCGGCCTCTGACCGCAAGGCACTACAGAGGGTAGTACGTATGGCCCAGTACATCACTGGGGCTAAGCTGCCTGCCATCCAGGACCTCTACACCAGTTGGTGTACATTGTTCAGTACATGAAAGACTAGCTAGGCAATTATATGACATGTTTTTTCCGCCAGCGATCACACTGACAATGTGTTCCCCAGGAAACTAAACTGTGGAAAATATGAAATATGAGATCTGATTTGATATGGGAATGTTTCATATAATCGGTTCAGCATGTCAGTCAAAAGTTTGGACACACCTACTCAAGAGTTTTTCTTTATTTTCTACATTGTAGAATAACAGTGAAGACATCAAAACTATGAAATAACACATTTGGAATCATGTAGTAACCAAAAAAGTGATAAACAAATTAAGATATATTTGTAACCTCATTGATGATAGTCTCACGAAGCGCAAACCAAATGGGATGGCGTATCACTGCAGAATGCAATGGTTGCCAGTCTGGTTAAATGTGCCTTGAATTATAAATACAACACAGACAGTGTCACCTGCAAAGCACTCCCACACCATCACACCTCCTTCCTCCATGCTTCACGGTGGGAACCACACTTGCGGAGATCATCCGCTCACCTATTCAGCGATTCACAAAGACGAAGCGGTTGGAACCAAAAATCAAAAATTTGGACTCATCAGACCAAAGGACAGATTTCCACCGGTCTAATGTCCATTGCTCGTGTTTCTTGGCCCAAGCAAGTCTTCTTTTTATTGGTGTCCTTTAGTAGTGGTTTCTTTGATGCAATTCGATCATGAAAGCCTGATTCACACAGTCTCCTCTAAACAGTTGATGTTGAGATGTGTCTGTGAAGCATTTATTTGGGCTGCAGTCTGAGGTGCAGTTAGCTCTAATGAACTTATCCTCTGCAGCAGAAGTAACTTCATCTTTTACCAAATAGGGATAGTGTAACGACTGTTGGTGGAAGAAGGTGAGGACCAAGATGCAGCGCTGTAAGTGTTCATAATTTTAATGGTAAAGTAACAAAAGAGAACAACCGAAAAAGCTCTGTCAGGTGCAAATCACACTAAACAGAAAACAACTAGCCACACCATACAGCTGGGAAAAGGCTAACCCTCAATTAGAGACAACAATAGACAACTGCCTCTGATTGAGAACCACACCCGGTCAAACAACACAGAAATCAAAAACATAGAAAATGAACATATAATGCCCACCCTAGTCACACCCTGGCCTAACCAAAATAGAGAATAAAAACCTCTCTATGGCCAGGGCGTGACAGCTAGCTTCTGTATACCACCGCTACCTTATCACAACACAACTGATTGGCTTAAACAAATAAACTTTTAACAAGGCACACCTGGTAATTAAAATGCATTCCAGGTGACTACCTCATGAAGCTGGTTGAGAGAATGCCAAGAGTGTGCAAATCTGTCATCAAGGCAAAGGGTGGCTACTTTGAAGAATTTCAAATATAAAATATATTTTGATTTGTTTAACACTTTTTTTGGTTACTAAATAATTCCATATGTGTTATTTCATAGTTGTGATGTCTTCAATATTACTCTGCAATGTAGAAAATAGTAAAAATAAAGAAAAACCCTTGAATGAGTAGGTGTGTCCAATCTTTTGACTGGTTATGTACATGTTATCAGACATAGAGCATAGTGTTATGAAACCTCCACTATAAATTGACAATTGACAATTGATAAATGTTTCCATATTCTGCATATTATACAGTATGTTGTGCAGTGTGCTTCTGAGAAAAATAATCATGAAGATGAGTATAATACAATGACTCCTTGTAACCTATAATAAAGTTGTGCAGTGTTTTTATTTGACGCTCTAGCAACATGACATAGAAACCAACTCGCTTATGCTCAGACATAGTCTAACATCATCTATAGAGCTACGGCCAATTCCCACACAAAGATATTTCACATCCCCCATCTCTCTCAAAGCAAAAGTTTGACCTACGTAAGCAGGCCTATGACATCATAACGAAGTGCCCTTGTGTCTGAGATAGGTGAGAATAAGCAATCTCAGGTTGTGATCGGTTACTATGCCAGGTTTCATTAGAACACCTACAGTGGAGGATGATGACATATATGAAGTATGGTAGTTATCTTGTTGGGAAGGTTGTATGAAGTTCCTGTGAAGCGTCTATAGGGAACATTGAAAATAATAGTGTTACGAAGGAAGTTATGGAGGAATCAGGGTTGGTTCAGGTCCAATTGAAGGCAGTCAATTCAGGAAGTAAACTCATTTCAAAACAGGCATTTATTGTCAATGACTTCTCAGTATGCTGAAAAGGAGAAACTATTTAAGTCAAAGGTTTTTACATTTTGGGAATTTTAATTCAAATCCCATCCTTCAATTGGAATTGACCTCAACTCTGTGGGGTAGTGGTATTGGAAGGAGTATCTAGAGTAAGTTGCTTATACAGTAAGCTTACATTCTAATGAGTTCGCTTCCTCTACAAAAGCTAAATTCAAAGATGTGACCGTAAAGGTTAAGTGTTGCCAAAACTATGCCACCTAAGTTTGCTAAGAGCTTAGGAACTATTTCCAAACACGACACAAATACTTATAAAAACCTGGTGGGAGTTTGCAACCTGCTTTACACAGAGTGGAGGATGTGACTGAATAACTTTAGGAATTTATTTCAGACAATGTCTCTTTTAAAATGGAACCATATATTCAAAGGTAAAAGAAAACGAATGAAATACTGAAATGCAACAATAATGAAAATACACAATACACTAAAATGGCAAGTCCATGTTGACGTTCCCAATGTAGTGTAGGCCCGTCGTGCTGATTAGCAGTTGGTACACTCAAAGAATAGGCTGTGGCGAGAGTTCAAAGACCTAGAGCAGTAGCATCAAATCCACCAGTAACATCCACGTAAGAACTGCATGACAGAGAATACTGTTGACAGTAGGATGCTATGCAGTCACAGCAAAACTCTATTCTGTCCAGTCTAAATGTGTCCCCGCAACCAATTCCATAACAATTTCAGTATATTATCACTATTGCTCCCAGGACTCGTTCCATCAAAGGCAAAACACACACACCACCATGCACACACCAGAAACTCTACCCTCAGCCCTACAGCAACACAGTAAACCAGAAACTCTACCCTCAGCGATACAGCAACACAGTAAACCAGAAACTCTACCCTCAGCGATACAGCAACACAGTAAAACAGAAACTCTACCCTCAGCACTACAGCAACACAGTAAAACAGAAACTCTACCCTCAGCACTACAGCAACACAGTATACCAGAAACTCTACCCTCAGCGATACAGCAACACAGTAAAACAGAAACTCTACCCTCAGCACTACAGCAACACAGTATACCAGAAACTCTACCCTCAGCGATACAGCAACACAGTAAAACAGAAACTCTACCCTCAGCACTACAGCAACACAGTAAACCAGAAACTCTACCCCCAGCAATACAGCAACACAGTATACCAGCATCTCTACCCTCAGCCCTACAGCAACACAGTATACCAGAAACTCTACCCTCAGCCCTACAGCAACACAGTAAACCAGAAACTCTACCCTCAGCGATACAGCAACACAGTAAACCAGAAACTCTACCCTCAGCGATACAGCAACACAGTAAACCAGAAACTCTACCCTCAGCGATACAGCAACACAGTATACCAGAAACTCTACCCTCAGCCCTACAGCAACACAGTATACCAGAAACTCTACCCTCAGCGATACAGCAACACAATAAACCAGAAACTCTACCCTCAGCGATACAGCAACACAGTAAACCAGAAACTCTACCCTCAGCGATACAGCAACACAATAAACCAGAAACTCTACCCTCAGCGATACAGCAACACAGTAAACCAGAAACTCTTACCCTCAGCGATACAGCAACACAGTATACCAGAAACTCTACCCTCAGCGATACAGCAACACAGTATACCAGAAACTCTACCCTCAGCGCTACAGCAACACAGTATACCAGAAACTCTACCCTCAACGATACAGCAACACAGTATACCAGAAACTCTACCCTCAGCGATACAGCAACACAGTATACCAGAAACTCTACCCTCAGCGATACAGCAACACAGTAAACCAGAAACTCTACCCTCAGCGCTACAGCAACACAGTATACCAGAAACTCTACCCTCAGCGATACAGCAACACAGTATACCAGAAACTCTACCCTCAGCGATACAGCAACACAGTAAACCAGAAACTCTACCCTCAGCACTACAGCAACACAGTAAAACAGAAACTCTACCCTCAGCACTACAGCAACACAGTATACCAGAAACTCTACCCTCAGCGATACAGCAACACAGTAAACCAGAAACTCTACCCTCAGCGATACAGCAACACAGTATACCAGAAACTCTACCCTCAGCAATACAGCAACACAGTAAACCAGAAACTCTACCCTCAGCGAATACAGCAACACAGTATACCAGAAACTCTACTCTCAGCGATACAGCAACACAGTAAACCAGAAACTCTACCCTCAGCGCTACAGCAACACAGTATACCAGAAACTCTACCCTCAGCGATACAGCAACACAGTAAACCAGAAACTCTACCCTCAGCGCTACAGAAATACGATAAATCTCACGGACTTCACTTCTTCTTCATATCTGCCACCACTTTTCCACAACACACAGAAATGTTTAGGACAATCTGATGTCGACAGGTGTATTGTGTGTGATGTTTCTCCTTGTGGAGGATAAGGCTGAGCATGTGCTCCTTCACTGTTTGTGCAGGGTGGTAGGTATAGTTGGCGATGGCTGTGGTTGTGGTGATTGCGTTTGACGTCTGCTGGGAGCAGGAACTTCTGTAAATGAGTCAGTCTCTCTTATAAAGGAACTGCCACTGGCTGCAAGTATAGCCACTCAGGTAATCACCAGGCAACCTAACTATGAGACACACACACACAATATAAGATTGCAAAACCAAACAGCACATTCAGAGATGCATTTATTTCGTAGCTAAATAAGAAAGGCAACGTCAGAAAACAGAACAACAGCAAGCTGAATCTGCTAGGGTATTCCGCTAAAATGAAAGTCAATGTAGTCACATTGGACTGCTTTATTTCCCATGGTATATCACAATCAATCATCTGAACCACACATCACATCAGTGCAATGGAGTATTTGCCACCTGCTGTCACATATTCCAACGGAGGACGTCAAGTGAAATCAGTGACTTTTGGAACTAACATGTATGAAGCCAAATGTGTTGACCTTTTCGACAGTTTGGAGCGGATTAGCGAGACAGAAGATTATTGACCTATTTTTTTTGCTGATTTCGCGCTAGTTGACAACTAAACCAAATGTAAATGAAAACTTGACCCAGTGGCTGCAGAGAACTCTGGGGACATTTTGACCATCCAAAGACCAAATACGCTGACCCTCTGTCATGTAATTCTGTAATAACAGAGCAGCAATAGGAATTGGGTCTGGGTCTCTCTCCAAGGTCCCAAGGATGTATTGCTGGAATGCCCAGAGATTACAACACAGAGCACTTGGAATGGATTGAATAAGGTTGACTTGGCTTCATTTCAATCACTTCAAGGACAATTGTTACAGCAAAACAAGTTATATTTGACATAATTCTATTACGTTAAGATTTCCAACAGTAAGGTTTCAAGAGCAAAGCCGCAATCATTGGAATGAAACCTCAATCATTCGAGATGACTCCTGGGACATGTTTGAGTGCCGACCTTAATCATTCTCGTTAATTCCCGGCGTGTTCATACTGTAGTACTGACCATTTACTTTCAACTTCTCCATTGACAAAGTTGCTGCTTTTGAAATATATCCAATGATACAGATTACCAATACACATTCTAGTATTACCCCATGTGGAGTTGTAATTTTGTCCATCAAGAATCCCAGGCAATCGCTTGCAATCAGTGGTGAGTGAGCCCGTTCTTAGCTAGCTTTATTTGCACAATTTGACCCTCTAGCATTGATAAAGAAAAGCTAAACCTGGCTACTGTACCTTCCCAGTGACATGCCAACAGGTAATAGGAATCTGTGCCCACTAAGAAAGGGCCATCGTTGTGTTGGGTCATGTTTAGCAATCGATTGTACATATATTGATACCTTGATAACTTGTTAGTTTGCAATTGACTTCATACACAGGTTAAATAGGGTCTTGTGTAGACTCATGAAGTTAAGTTTTGGAATGCTGGGGGGGTTGTTGATTTGTTCAAAGCGGAGACAAAATTAGCAAATATATCAACTATACCTTTGATGCACCAAGCTCTCCACTGAGCTACTTTCTTCCAAGTCTATTCTCCTTGTACTTGGCTTAGAAGATTAGCAGAGCATCATTGATGATGCAACATTTTCAACATATTTCTCCCTTCCTATACATCATTCACCTGCTTGGTCAACTTCATCAACTTTAAGACAGAATCCATGATCATGGACACATGGATATGTTATGTTGCCCTCAGGTAAACAAGAGGTTTGACATATATCTTCTTCACAAACTGTTTTTTATTAATCTGATGTAGTGATGTAGTGGTAAAAAAAAAATGGTGGGTGAACTGTGATTGCCTGTCACACTGAAAAAAATAACACTCCCTATTCCTAACTGTTGGGTAAAAGGTGGGTAAACTGTTGGGTAAAAGGTGGGTAAACTGTTGGGTAAAAGGTGGGTAAACTGTTGGCCAAACAAAAGGTTTGTAAACTGTTTGGTTAAAGGTGGGTGAACTGTTGGGTAAAAGGTGGGTAAACTGTTGGGTAAAAGGTTGGCAAACTGTTGGCCAAACAAAAGGTGGGTAAACTGTTGGGTAAAAGGTGGGTAAACTGTTGGGTAAAAGGTGGGTAAACTGTTGGTCAAACAAAAGGTGGGTAAACTGTTGGGTAAAAGGTGGGTAAACTGTTGGCCAAACAAAAGGTTTGTAAACTGTTGGGTAAAAGGTGGGTAAATCATTCCACGTTAAACCGAAGAATCCAGCAATGTTATGTTACAACAGAAAATATCCATTTGGTCCTTGAGAGTTTCCTCTCTTAAAATGCAACTGCCAAGGAATTAAGAATGGAGAGAAGGAGAAGGTTAAACACGGTTGCTCTTTCCTGTTGTCATGGAGGTACATATTCTCCCCCACTGTTTCCACTTCTGGTGTGTGGCATGATTGAGGTGTAACTTTAAAAGATTTGTGCTGACACACGGAGGGAGACAAATGACCTACCAGAACGGATTACTGTGATATTACCTGCTTGCTCCCTGCAGAGAACACAGCATCAGAGAATTAAATGCACTGTGAGCAGGATTGACAATGCTCCCCAGCCACTGCATGCAAGACCGAGCACACCATCCCCACACTGCATCTCTCTCTGGAGCAGTTTTAGTGGTCATTCCTCTTCTCTATCAATCAAGTTTAACTGCAGGGTAGGATGGATGGTCTATTCTACAGGCTTGTAGGGTAGGATGGAGGGTCTATTCTACAGGCTTGTAGGGTAGGATGGGGGGTCTATTCTACAGGCTTGTAGGGTAGGATGGAGGGTCTATTCTACAGGCCTGTAGGGTACGAAGGAGGGTCTATTCTACGGGCTTGTAGCGTAGGATGGAGGGTCTATTCTACAGGCTTGTAGGGTAGGATGGAGGGTCTATTCTACAGCCTTGTAGGGTAGGATGGAGGGTCTATTCTACAGGCTTGTAGCGTAGGATGGAGGGTCTATTCTACAGGCTTGTAGGGTAGGATGGAGGGTCTATTCTACAGGCTTGTAGGGTAGGATGGACGGTCTATTCTACAGGCTTGTAGGGTAGGATGGAGGGTCTATTCTACAGGCTTGTAGGGTAGGATGGAGGGTCTATTCTACAGGCTTGTAGGGTAGGATGGAGGGTCTATTCTACAGGCTTGTAGGGTAGGATGGAGGGTCTATTCTACGGGCTTGTAGGGTAGGATGGAGGGTCTATTCTACAGGCGTGTAGGGTAGGATGGAGGGTCTATTCTACAGGCTTGTAGGGTAGGATGGAGGGTCTATTCTACAGGCTTGTAGGGTAGGATGGAGGGTCTATTCTACAGGCTTGTAGGGTAGGATGGAAGGTCTATTCTACGGGCTTGTAGGGTAGGATGGAGGGTCTATTCTACAGGCTTCTAGGGTAGGATGGAGGGTCTATTCTACAGGCTTGTAGGGTAGGATGGAGGGTCTAATCTACAGGCTTGTAGGGTAGGATGGAGGGTCTATTCTACAGGCTTGTAGGGTAGGATGGAGGGTCTATTCTACGGGCTTGTAGGGTAGGATGGAGGGTCTATTCTACAGGCTTGTAGGGTAGGATGGAGGGTCTATTCTACAGGCTTGTAGGGTAGGATGGAGGGTCTATTCTACAGCCTTGTAGGGTAGGATGGAGGGTCTATTCTACAGGCTTGTAGGGTAGGATGGAGGATCTATTCTACAGGCTTGTAGGGTAGGATGGAGGGTCTATTCTACAGGCTTGTAGGGTAGGATGGAGGGTCTATTCTACAGGCTTGTAGGGTAGGATGGAGGGTCTATTCTACAGGCTTGCAGGGTAGGATGGAGGGTCTATTCTACAGGCTTGTAGGGTAGGATGGAGGGTCTACTTTACGGGCTTGAATGGTAGGATGGAGGGTCTACTTTACGGGCTTGAATGGTAGAATGGAGGGTCTACTTTACGGGCTTGAATGGTAGGATGGATGGTCTACTTTACGGGCTTGAATGGTAGGATGGAGGGTCTACTTTACGGGCTTGAATGGTAGGATGGAGGGTCTACTTTATGGGCTTGAATGGTAGGATGGATGGTCTACTTTACGGGCTTGCAGGGTGATGTGGGGTGTCTACTTTACGGGCTTTCAGGGTGATGTGGAGGGTCTACTATACGGGCCTGCAGGTTAGGATGGATGGTCTACTTTATGGGCTTGAATGGTAGGATGAATGGTCTACTTTACGGGTTTGCAAGGTGATGTGGAGGGTCTACTCTACGGGCCTGCAGGTTAGGATGGAGGGTCTATTCTACGGATTTGCAAGGTAATATGGAGTGTTGACTCTACGTGCATGTTAGGGTTAGTGCTAAGGTTAGAGTTAGGGCTAAGGTTAGAGTTAGGACTAAGGTTAGGGTTAGTGCTAAGGTTAGAGTTAGGGCTAAGGTTAGAGTTAAGGCTAAGGTTAGAGTTAGGGCTAAGGTTAGAGTTAGGGCTAAGGTTAAAGTTAGTGCTAAGGTTAGAGTTAAGGCTAAGGTTAGAGTTAGGGATAAGGTTAGAGTTAGGGCTAAGGTTAGGGTTAGTGCTAAGGTTAGAGTTAGGGCTAAGGTTAGAGTTAGTGCTAAGGTTAGAGTTAGGGCTAAGGTTAGAGTTAGGGCTAAGGTTAGAGTTAGGGCTAAGGGTAGAGTTAGGGCTAAGGTTAGAGTTAGGGCTAAGGTTAGAGTTAGGGCTAAGGTTAGAGTTAGGGCTAAGGTCAGAGTTAGGGCTAAGGTTAGAGTTAGGGCTAAGGTTAGAGTTAGTGCTAAGGTTAGGGTTAGTGCTAAGGTTAGAGTTAGGGCTAAGGTTAGAGTTAGGGCTAAGGTTAAGGTTAGTGCTAAGGTTAGAGTTAGGGCTAAGGTTAGAGTTAGGGCTAAGGTTAGAGTTAGTGCTAAGGTTAGAGTTAGGGCTAAGGGTAGAGTTAGGGCTAAGGTTAGAGTTAGGGCTAAGGTTAGAGTTAGGGCTAAGGTTAGAGTTAGGGCTAAGGTTAGAGTTAGGGCTAAGGTTAGGGTTAGTGCTAAGGTTAGAGTTAGGGCTAAGGTTAGAGTTAGGGCTAAGGGTAGAGTTAGGGCTAAGGTTAGAGTTAGGGCTAAGGTTAGGGTTAGTGCTAAGGTTAGAGTTAGGGCTAAGGGTAGAGTTAGGGCTAAGGTTAGAGTTAGGGCTAAGGTTAGAGTTAGGGCTAAGGTCAGAGTTAGGGCTAAGGTTAGAGTTAGGGCTAAGGTTAGAGTTAGTGCTAAGGTTAGGGTTAGTGTTAAGGTTAGAGTTAGGGCTAAGGTTAGAGTTAGGGCTAAGGTTAGAGTTAGGGCTAAGGTTAAGGTTAGTGCTAAGGTTAGAGTTAGGGCTAAGGTTAGAGTTAGGGCTAAGGTTAGAGTTAGTGCTAAGGTTAGAGTTAGGGCTAAGGGTAGAGTTAGGGCTAAGGTTAGAGTTAGGGCTAAGGTTAGAGTTAGGGCTAAGGTTAGAGTTAGGGCTAAGGTTAGGGTTAGTGCTAAGGTTAGAGTTAGGGCTAAGGTTAGAGTTAGGGCTAAGGGTAGAGTTAGGGCTAAGGTTAGAGTTAGGGCTAAGTTTAGGGTTAGTGCTAAGGTTAGAGTTAGGGCTAAGGTTAGAGTTAGGGCTAAGGGTAGAGTTAGGGCTAAGGTTAGAGTTAGGGCTAAGGGTAGAGTTAGGGCTAAGGTTAGAGTTAGGGCTAAGGTTAGAGTTATGGTTTCAAATCAACCAAATCAAATCAAATCAAATTTTATTTGTAACATACACATGGTTAGCAGATGTTAATGCGAGTGTAGCGAAATGCTTGTGCTTCTAGTTCCGACAATGCAGTGATAACCAACAAGTAATCTAACTAACAATTCCAAAACTACTGTCTTATACACAGTGTAAGGGGATAAAGAATATGTACATAAGGATATATGAATGAGTGATGGTACAGAGCAGCATACAGTAGATGGTATCGAGTACAGTATATACATATGAGATGAGTATGTAGACAAAGTAAACAAAGTGGCATAGTTAAAGTGGCTAGTGACATAAGAATGCAGTCGATGATCTAGAGTACAGTATATACATATGCATATGAGATGAATAATGTAGGGTAAGTAACATTATATAAGGTAGCATTGTTTAAAGTGGCTAGTGATATATTTACATCATTTCCCATCAATTCCCATTATTAAAGTGGCTGGAGTTGGGTCAGTGTCAATGACAGTGTGTTGGCAGCAGCCACTCAATGTTAGTGGTGGCTGTTTAACAGTCTGATGGCCTTGAGATAGAAGCTGTTTTTCAGTCTCTCGGTCCCAGCTTTGATGCACCTGTACTGACCTCGCCTTCTGGATGATAGCGGGGTGAACAGGCAGTGGTTCGGGTGGTTGATGTCCTTGATGATCTTTATGGCCTTCCTGTAACATCGGGTGGTGTAGGTGTCCTGGAGGGCAGGTAGTTTGCCCCGGTGATGCGTTGTGCAGACCTCACTACCCTCTGGAGAGCCTTACGGTTGAGGGCGGAGCAGTTGCCGTACCAGGCGGTGATACAGCCCGCCAGGATGCTCTCGATTGTGCATCTGTAGAAGTTTGTGAGCGCTTTTGGTGACAAGCCGAATTTCTTCAGCCTCCTGAGGTTGAAGAGGCGCTGCTGCGCCTTCTTCACGACGCTGTCAGTGTGAGTGGACCAATTCAGTTTGTCTGTGATGTGTATGCCGAGGAACTTAAAACTTGCTACCCTCTCCACTACTGTTCCATCGATGTGGATAGGGGTGTTCCCTCTGCTGTTTCCTGAAGTCCACAATCATCTCCTTAGTTTTGTTGACGTTGAGTGTGAGGTTATTTTCCTGACACCACACTCCGAGGGCCCTCACCTCCTCCCTGTAGGCCGTCTCGTCGTTGTTGGTAATCAAGCCTACCACTGTTGTGTCGTCCGCAAACTTGATGATTGAGTTGGAGCGTGCGTGGCCACGCAGTCGTGGGTGAACAGGGAGTACAGGAGAGGGCTCAGAACGCACCCTTGTGGGGCCCCCGTGTTGAGGATCAGCGGGGAGGAGATGTTGTTGCCTACCCTCACCACCTGGGGCGGCCCGTCAGGAAGTCCAGTACCCAGTTGCACAGGGCGGGGTCGAGACCCAGGGTCTCGAGCTTGATGACGAGCTTGGAGGGTACTATGGTGTTGAATGCCGAGCTGTAGTCGATGAACAGCATTCTCACATAGGTATTCCTCTTGTCCAGGTGGGTTAGGGCAGTGTGCAGTGTGGTTGAGATTGCATCGTCTGTGGACCTATTTGGGCGGTAAGCAAATTGGAGTGGGTCTAGGGTGTCGGGTAGGGTGGAGGTGATATGGTCCTTGACTAGTCTCTCAAAGCACTTCATGATGACGGAAGTGAGTGCTACGGGGCGGTAGTCGTTTAGCTCAGTTACCTTAACAGGAACAATGGTGGCCCTCTTGAAGCATGTGGGAACAGCAGACTGGTATAGGGATTGATTGAATATGTCCGTAAACACACCGGCCAGCTGGTCTGCGCATGCTCTGAGGGCGCGGCTGGGGATGCCGTCTGGGCCTGCAGCCTTGCGAGGGTTAACACGTTTAAATGTCTTACTCACCTTGGCTGCAGTGAAGGAGAGACCGCATGTTTTCGTTGCAGGCCGTGTCAGTGGCACTGTATTGTCCTCAAAGCGGGCAAAAAAGTTATTTAGTCTGCCTGGGAGCAAGACATCCTGGTCCGTGACTGGGCTGGGTTTCTTCTTGTAGTCCGCGATTGACTGTAGACCCTGCCACATGCCTCTTGTGTCTGAGCCGTTGAATTGAGATTCTACTTTGTCTCTGTACTGACGCTTAGCTTGTTTAATAGCCTTGCGGAGGGAATAGCTGCACTGTTTGTATTCGGTCATGTTGCCAGACACCTTGCCCTGATTAAAAGCAGTGGTTCGCGCTTTCAGTTTCACGCGAATGCTGCCATCAATCCACGGTTTCTGGTTAGGGAATGTTTTTATCGTTGCTATGGGAACGACATCTTCAACGCACGTTCTAATGAACTCGCACACCGAATCAGCGTATTCGTCAATATTTGTATCTGACGCAATACGAAACATGTCCCAGTCCACGTGATGGAAGCAGTCTTGGAGTGTGGAGTCAGCTTGGTCTGACCAGCGTTGGACAGACCTCAGCGTGGGAGCCTCTTGTTTAAGTTTCTGCCTGTAGGCAGGGATCAACAAAATGGAGTCGTGGTCAGCTTTTCCGAAAGGGGGGCGGGGCAGGGCCTTATATGCGTTGCGGAAGTTAGAGTAACAATGATCCAAGGTTTTACCACCCCTGGTTGCGCAATCGATATGCTGATAAAATTTAGGGAGTCTTGTTTTCAGATTAGCTTTGTTAAAATCCCCAGCTACAATGAATGCAGCCTCCGGATAAATGGTTTCCAGTTTGCAAAGAGTTAAATAAAGTTCGTTCAGAGCCATCGATGTGTCTGCTTGGGGGGGATATATACGGCTGTGATTATAATCGAAGAGAATTCTCTTGGAAGATAATGCGGTCTACATTTGATTGTGAGGAATTCTAAATCAGGTGAACAGAATGATTTGAGTTCCTGTATGTTTCCTTCATCACACCATGTCTCGTTAGTCATGAGGCATACGCCCCCGCCACTCTTCTTACCAGAAAGATGTTTGTTTCTGTCGGCGCGATGCGTGGAGAAACCCGTTGGCTGCACCGCCCCGGATAGCGTCTTTCCAGTGAGCCATGTTTCCGTGAAGCAGAGAACGTTGCAGTCTCTGATGTCCCTCTGGAATGCTACCCTTGCTCGGATTTCATCAACCTTGTTGTCAAGAGACTGGACATTGGCAAGAAGAATGCTGGGGAGTGGTGCGCGATGTGCCCTTGTCCTGAGTCTGACCAGAAGACCTCTACGTTTCCCTCTTTTTCGGAGTCGTTTCCTTGGGTCGCTGCATGCGATCCATTCCGTTGTCCTGTTTGTAAGGCAGAACACAGGATCCGCGTCGCGGAAAACATATTCTTGGTCATACTGATGGTGAGTTGACGCTGATCTTATATTCAGTAGTTCTTCTCGACTGTATGTAATGAAACCTAAGATGACCTGGGGTACTAATGTAAGAAATAACACGTAAAAATAACAAAAAACTGCATAGTTTCCTAGGAACGCGAAGCGAGGCGGCCATCTCTGTCGGCGCCGGAAGAACTTCTGCTGGAAGTACAGTGTCTCTATGAGTAATTCCAATACTTGCTATATTGTAGTCACATGAGTAGTTGCACAGTAATAAGGGCAGTGTAAAGCATGATCTAACTTTGGCATATTTTAACCAAAATCACAATGTTCCAGGTGTGCAAGTGTTGTTTACTACAACTTTACCTTAGAGCCATTTCTATGTGCCTCATTACTGGAATGTGGAATGGTACATTTTTGCATAAAGGCATAGACTAAATAAGAAAATGATGGTTAACCTGTTGCTTCTACCCTCTACTTTTTTGAACATTCTGTTAAAAATCGCGCAACATTTCAGCGCCCTGCTACTCATGCCAGGAATATAGTATATGCATTTGCTTAGTCTGTGTGGATAGAAAACACTCAGACGTTTATAAAACTGGTTAAATCACTGCTGTGGCTTTACCAGAACGGCATTTACATCGAAAAGCACAGGAAAAACTGATCACTGAAAATGGGAAAATATATCCATGCGCTACTTGAACCCATTGATAAAGGTGAACCACAATTAATTGACTGAGGTTGCAGTACCTACAGCTTCCACACGGTGTCTAGAGTCTTGTCATTTCCCTTCGAGTTTTTCTTGGTCAAACACATGCAGGACACCGTATCTCCTCCGGTCTAGGACCGGATATTTTCGTTGAGTTTCTAGCCGGACATTTTTCCAGACGGACAGCTAATGATCTTTACATCGCCTCCTGATGAATTTTATCGCTTATTAACGTTTACTAATACCTAAAGTTGCATTACAAACGTATTTCGAAGTGTTTTGTGAAAGTTTATCGGCGACTTTTTGAATTTTAAAAAATGACGTTACGTTTTGAAACGATGTTTTTTTCGTTTATCACACAGTCTACATATAACGATATCTAGGCTTTATATGGACCGATTTAATCGAAATAAAGACCCAAATAGTGTTTATGGGACATCTAGGAGTGCCAACAAAGAAGATGGTGAAAGGTAATGAATGTTTTCTATTTTATTGTGCGGTTTGTGTAACGCCGAAATGCTAATTATTTTGTTTACGTCCCCTGTGGGTCTTTTGGGGTGTTACATGCTATCAGATAATAGCTTCTCATGCTTTCGCCGAAAAGCATTTTAAAAATCTTACTTGTTGCCTGGATTCACAACGAGTGTAGCTTTAATTCGATACCCTGCATGTGTATTTTAATGAACGTTTGAGTTTTAACTAATACTATTAG